>NW_015373886.1:785368-891003 GCF_001272555.1 Dufourea novaeangliae | reverse complement strand
ATGCACCGGATCTGGCCGCATCGCTCTTACGAGCGGCAGCCCCCCGTTTAATCCGAAAAAGCAATCCGTGCTTGCTCTCGCCGCCCGGCTTTTATGGGCAATTTTAACGAGCACCCATAAATCTGGATGATACGCCGCGTGTCGTTCGCCCCCCTCGTAAATTACCGGTGGAATATTTTCGTATCGTATTATACTCCCGCGCCGCGGAGGACGCACACCCGATTCTGGAAAATCTGCAAGTTGCAGCTCCCACGCCTTTAAAGAGCCCGAGTCAAGTCTTCGCGTCACCCAGTATATTATGAACGGGTCACAATGTTCAATCTGGAATTCTAAACAATCGAGAGCGCCGAGGCACTCTTTCACGACACCGTGTAGGTTTTTTTAGTTCGCTCGCGGACTCGTTCGGCAGTTTTTGTAACGAAAACAATGTGTCGAGATGAGTATCAATCAGGACAAGTTGGTTTTTATAACGGTCCGTCATGACTCTCCAAGCACGAGGACACGCTATAACATTTTCACACAACTCGACATATTCGTTCGCTCGGTATTTCACTAATTTTCAATTATTCCATAAAAAAATTCTTTTTGAGGATTCCAGAGAAATGAAACTGATGTGAAAATGTACACGATATACAGATATTCCATTTCTTAATTTATAATACGTTGTCATGTGACAACAGTGAGAACGAAAGGGTTAATCTCTAGCTTGGAAATATGTGACTCGGTCGCTGTTCCCTATAATTGTATTTCATATGTCCAAATGGGTTTGAATATCGTTTTATATAAACAAAATTTAATTTCGGGAGTTAGTTTGCATTTACCTGTGTGGATATCGTAGTGTACCAGTCGGGTATTAGTAGCGATTTTCATCCATGTAATGTCACGTACATCAGCGTGAAACCGTTTTTACAACGACGGCGAGTAAATATTCCTCGATCCTTGCCACAGATTGGGGAATTCGGAGAAGTTGTGCTCCGATATCGATAACGGTTATTGCTCAGCAGCGAAGAAAAGATCCGCCCGATAAAACAAGTTCCCAGCGAGTCGGTAGCGTCGTGTCGCCGCGGGTCGCCCGTTGGAGAAACCCGGCGGAAGTCGTGAAAACCGACTTCCCCCGCTGCGAGAAGCCATTCCGAAACGAGACGAGAAAGAAGGATCAGCCCGCGATTCCGTGGCGACGCGCGCGATATCCGGAAACGGGGTCTAACCGGAAACCCCGTAGAAATTCAAGTACCGTACCGTACCCCACGACGAAAGGACACTGGGGTTGTAAATTTCGAAATGATAAACGAGTTTTCGATACATCCTCGTTCATCCTCCTTGGATAAAGTGGAATCGACTCTCGAAGAACTGCATATCTTGCCAGAAATTAATCCCTTAAGGGTGTTGCGACGCAAAGTGACGATCGGTCAGGTTCAACCGTTCGGATACGTCGCGCTTTCAGAGTAAACTAATACTCGGAGCGGAGGGTGGAAGAGATAACGAATATTAAATATTTGTGCTGTACTAATGAGTAGTTTTATTTTACGGGATGTAAAATATATTGAGTTATAATAGTGTGGTGATATGAACGTGTTGGTTGTTGTGTGAGTTCTGTTTTATATATTGACTGCAGTGTGTATTGGAGAGGGTTTGGTTGAGACGTGATTGGTCGTGTCTGTTTGTGTGGGTGTGGCGAAATTTGGCGCGATGGTAGAAAGACGGATTGTCATTTTTTCTCCTTTTCTAAGGGTATCCTGGGATTCCTGGAAAGTAGCTGTCGAAACTGATGTACGTAAGGTATTTACAGGTGAGAAAGACGTGTTTATCAGCTGTCCCAAAAATCCCAGGTTATGACCATTGACCGCTAGTAAAGTTAATGTCGAGTTACAATGGGTCCGCGTGCCTCGATAGCTGTATTGTTCTGCTGAGGTGCACTGGTTACAAATGCGCCTCCGGTGGCTTAAGCCTAAATTGCTTTATACAAATTTAACGCTCAACAAAGGGGTTACATACCTTTGAGCTGTTAAATGGGAATGGAAATGGAACAATTTTTTTGTCTAGTTACTAAGTATTTTCTGAAAAATAGGATTATACATCTATCAACAGAAGAAAATGGCTGTTATTTAAAAGCGTTTTACTCGAAGTGCAGTTTTCAAGATCGGTACTAGAAATATTGGAAAGACTACTGAACCAATTTGAATGAAACTTTGTGGTAATATTCTGAAGACTAGAGTCTAATGTTCGTCGTTGTAAACGAATGTTGTTACAAGCAGACGGAAAATATACATAAAGTAATGTGTATGGGAACCGAAATTAGAGAGCAAGTCGAACGCAATATGTGGTCTGGTGTTATAAGCGGTGTTGCAATAACCGGACTCCACTGTATACAAAACAGGGATATCGACTGCCAGAAAATATACATGAATATTGTAAAGCGCATTCTGCTTTCATCTAAAAAAGTATACTGACTTAGAAATCAAACGTTAATAGCAAACATGTTAAAGGGTTAATCCTATTTCATGACCTCAACGTTCCTACGAAGAGACTGTACCATTCTTCATTTCCACATTTATAAAAATCATTTCCTCAAAGATTCCCAATAGATTCATCCATTGAGTCGAAGGACAGGTTCGAATGTTCGAGGTTATAATTCACTTTCCGACAATATCTGGCCGCTCGACCTCCCCCATAATCGTATTTGCTTTACTTTTAACCTTCGCCGACCTCCTCTCATCAGTCGCCATTTGTGCCGTAAAAGAACTATTCGTACGACTTCGTTTCTAGTTTTTCTCTTCTGCTTTACATCCGACGCGTTCAGTTTTTTTTACCCCTCTGTACACTAGTCGACGAGGTCGGTCGGGTAGGGGTGGACGAGGAGGAGGACCATCGTAAACAGAGATCCCTATCTCGTTAGGTCCGAACTTTCTGTCGCAATCAGGCCTCGTTCTGGCATGTCGCAAGCCTTGCTAAGAGCGAAAGGAACGGTAGGGGAGGAGACACGGACGGAGAAGAGAACCCTTTTAACAGGGGAGGTTCGTTACTCCAGCTCTCCTGCGACCTGGTTTTAATTAAATGTACTCACGCGCGCGTGATTGCGTGCGAAACTGTTACACGATCTCTCCCCTTCCCGTGTGACACGCACGCGACCGAGAATATTGAGGGGGTGGAGAACTACGCACACGTGTAACGGGAACAGTGATTCTGAGATGTTGGGAACATTTCTGACGGGTAGAACTACGTTTTGTACAATAGTTTCTAGCCTTTTCGGTCTCTGCTGCTGATAGAGTTAGATGCAATTTGCGACAATATATAATTGTACATCATAAGCCAAAAATGGCAAAGAAACTACGGTAAATTTTAAAGAATATTTAAAATGTTTTATTATGGGTAATTATACTTGGTACCAGCATAAATTAGATATAACTTTAGATACAAAATTTTAAATATTAGAAATATAAGCTAATAACAACAATAATAGTGATAATGATAATTAATAATTGACAACGGTATGATAAATATCAAAGTAATGGTTTATATACAATTCAACATCACATGTAATAATATATGACTGAATATAAATTGATTGTCGCTCTTCTTTAAGGTTAATGTTTCTAATCACGTCCCGATTTCTGCCCAGTGCGTATATATTTTATTTAATGTAAAAAGTTATATAATAAATTAGTCGTACAAAAAATTATTTAAACTAGTTCAATATTTCCGTACAAAATGTTACAGTCCGTTGTTCAATAGATGGTAGCGTTTTAACAGAAATGAATTTAATAAGTGTGTCTGTCGTAAAGAAATATGATTTGAGCGGTTCCGTTGCGATCGTGATTTACGCGTGGACGCTGCGTTTTTACTAAAAAAGACTTACGAAATCTTTAATATTGTTCGCTAAAGTTTGGTTTTGGTACTTCCATTTTCGTTGAGCAGAAATAGAAACGTTTTATACTTCATATTAAATTAACTATTATTAAGTTAAAATGTTTGTAAAAATACGTTTATTTACATTTAATTATGAAGGGAAGTTTAAATTTTATATCTAACAAGTTCTTTTGTCGATTGTTGCATAAATAAATAGTAATAATCAATTTCTGCGATAGCAGAACTCTTACATGATTATAAATAGGGACATTGACCTTATTGGGAAAGTTGTAAGTCTATTGTAAGCCGATGTTCGTAGAATAGAATTGTCAGTTGACAGCACGAGAAAGAATAGGCGTAACAGTTGTCAGATAAGTGGAATGGAACTGTCACTGATCGAACATGTAAAGCTCAAGTCTGTATGTGTTCCAGACTAGTAGAACAGAATCGTTATAAGTCAGTCGAGTACATGTCCACCGAAGGTCGAATAAGTAGAATAGATTCGTAAATGGATGAAGAAGAATTATTTACATTGCAAGTGAGAAGACAATGGTATGTAAATTTGTTGTTGTAAGTAGGAAGGGTCTGTCAATGATCAGACGAGTAGACTACATACCCTTACGCTTCCGAAAACTTGTGACACATAAAATACAGAATCAACAGAGGTTTGAACAGATGTTATGAGCAGCCTATTGATAGGACAGATCAACCATTAATCAGACATAATAAACGAACGAAATACGAATATCCGACAAGGGAAGGACCACAAATGTCCACGGTTAAATGTTTTAACGGTGTTTTGTAAGATAATAGTATATATGTTTCTGATGATATATATGAAATATTAGGTGTAGACAGTTGATAATTTTGAAGATATGGACAGTCAAAGTTACGTAGCTTTAAAAAGTACCATGAATATAAGTCAAAGTCATTGAAATATAAGGTTGTTTGACTGATAAATCAGAGGTCCTGGGTTCTATTCCCATCCATCGAAATATTTTTTTTTCACGTTACCAACGGGACTTATATTCATAGTATAGGTATCTTGAAGGTTCGTAACTTCAATTATTTATATCTTCAAAATTATCGAGCGTCTACACCTATTTATTACTCCACAGATATCATTAGGAACCTCTGTACTATCATCTTACAAAACTCCTTTAGTATCAAAGTCGAACCGTTAGGGTCCCTCCCTTGTGAGAAATCAAAAGAGTAGAATAACTTCATTCATGGCGGAACAAGTAGTATAGATCCGTCGGTAGTCGGACAAGGAATTAGAATATAGTATACGGCAAGGTATTCATGCAAGTGGAGTAAACGTATCAAAGATCTGGCTCGCGGGTTTTACCCTGTTCGTTCCAAATGTTCTCCGAGAAATCACCGCGTCAGTAAGAATGGCGTTCTTTCCGAAACAAGTTGTAGAATCGCGGGAAAGGCTCCTCGAGGGGAGACAGAGCAGCAGGCGATCCTGGTACGTGAGGGGAATGCGGGAATACCTACCGAGAAACTACGGCGCCCGCCCCGGACAACAGTCGTTGCGCTTAGAACTTGCTTAAGCTAATTGTAAGAGTCGCCCAGGGAATTTCTCTTGCGCTGGCTAATAGCTGGAGTCGGAGTGGCCTCTTCAGGATGCTATCGTGCTCGAGCTGATTAAGTGCGCCGTGGACCGATGTTAGAAGACGATAATTTGCATCTGGATAATATAATCGTGGTGCCCCGCCTTAGAGCCGGTTAGATACCGATGCATCGTGTAGCCTCTCGAAGACCCGTGAACGTGGCCACTCGACTGGCATGTTGTCTTGAAAAAATTCTGTAACGGCAGGAGGAACGTTGCATGGATTCTATTGTGCCCTAAATGGATACAGTAAATCCTCGGTGAATGTTTGAAGGTTCCTCGACACTGCACATTAAATATTTCTCAAGTTGACTGAAGCAAATATCATTAGCTTTAGAATTGCAAGTTTTATCACTGTGCTAAACACCTCATTAACACTAGAACTACCGACGATAAAAGCATATTTGCTTCGATCGGTGGATAAACGTGAAAAACTTTTGCAAATTTCGGAATTTCGAAATTCACGAATTTCTTCACTTTCATATCGTAATAAAAGGCGAAAATAACATTTTAATCGTCGTTATAACAGTGTATTGACAAGTCATTTTGAGTTGTTTGGTAGTTCTAGTGTTAAAAAGTGAGCGTTACATCTGGGGACCTCTTCTTGCCAGGAGCCTTCGAGCACTCATCTGGGATTTACTGTACTTTGAAACGACAGTTCTGTTATCCAAGGTCTTTACTCATCCAAAATCTTCTCTTATCCAAACAAAGCATCTTCACGAACGTTCTTACCTTAGGTACCTACTGAACACCAATGCTTCCAACAATCGTCAGTTTCCGAGCTCGACGATTTTACCGTCAACGTGTATCGCGGAACGGACCCGACGGATATACAGGTTAACGGCGCTGTCGTGACCTGGATGTTTAGAGCGTTGCGATGCACCGTTACGGTCGCTACGTGTCCGGAATGCGTCCGTGCGGACGTAGCGAATGGAACCTCGACGCGGACCGGGAACAGACGGGCGGCGTTCGGCAGGGGACGAGAGAAAGGAAGACGAAGGAACGATCTGGGCGTTTCGAATAACCGGGCGACTCGCGATGAATCGTAATTATTACTGGTAGCTAGCTACCGAGCGCGGCTGCTGCTGGTCTGATTAAGGGGAGATACGTGGGGACCTCGTTCTTGGGAGAATTAATTCTTCGACAGCCGAGACTGGGTGAACGAGGACTTTGAGCCAGAGTTGGGCGTTATTCGAATAAAAATTCGAATACATTTTTCGAATAAAAGTTGCGAATAAAACGAATTTATTCAAGAATAACGAATAAATTTTGATTTGAATAAAAATTTATTCGAATAAGAATTTATTCGAAGGAACCATGAAATAAAGGTCACGTCATCGGCGACACGCACCAGCGGCACATACGTGCATGAGTGAATGTGTGCAGTGTAGGGAGTGAAGTGTTGTTTAGAATAACGAATAACGCTACACATTTATTTGTGATTAACGAATAATTTTTTGTTGAATGAAATCATTATTCGTACATAAAGCCTGGGACTTTCGTTATTTTTTGTTTGTTATTAGAAATAAAATTTGCTGAAAATCCAGGGTTTGTTACCATTAGGCGAATCTAAGCAATTGATTAACGGTAAAATTAATTATAATATGACGTATTAACGCTTCACAATATCCTACTTCGAAAACAAATTTAATGAAGTACAGATTCACTATGAGGTAATAATTAATTAATTAAAATCATTCGTGCTGCACGTGGAAGTTCAAGAAATTTTAAAAATTCGATATTATAACAGTTTCGATTTTTCTTTCGGAAAAATATTGGAAAAGTATGAAAATAGATTAAATCATGAGTAGATGTCAATATGAAATTGTAAAACATTATTATGTAATACCTATAATGAAAAACTTGTTCTACCTCTGAGAAAGATTTTGCCTTCCCTTCCTTTTAAATAATTTGTTTCCTCTTTTAATACACAACGTGATAAAAATCAGCCTTTCGTAACAATTAGGAAGTATGTCAACATTACGTTCGATTTAGCAATAATGACATGACCGAGAGGGTGACTACAAACATGTAAAAATTAGAAATGTACGAAATGAAAATGAATCAATTACAAAATTCGTAAATTTTACTTTCTAGAATGTATCCATCGATTGACAAAAAATTAAAGTGTACGATACGAGGGCATATTGAATCTTCATGCACATAATATTGAGGTGTAACTTGATGATTCCAAATGAAATTCTACGGTCGAAAAGAGTAGAGACAAAACGAAATAGAAACTCTAACGACGTTTGAACTTTTTCAATCACTCCGTCAATCTGTCAGGTTTGCTAGAAGTCTACGTCAAATTGGTTTTTTTTTTTAAACGGAAATTGAGTTAAACGACAGCTATGTTTTAATCAGATTCAAATGTCGGTGTAGCGGAAGATTGCAAGAACGAGTAACGAGGCTCGTTAATAGCAGCAGAAAGCCAGGAACCGGAGGGGAAACACTGGTAAACAATTCGTGATAAATCGGAAAATAGGATCGCGGTCCTCCTCCTCTTTTTCCCGCGACGCCGGGCGTCCTCGTTTAAGCCGTCGGTCGTTTAAAGCCGGCCATTCGTATTAATTATTCCCACGTCGGCCTGATTAACGAGCTCGCCTGTGCAATTTGTAGTCACGCTCGCGACCGCCCTAATGATAATAAAGCAGAAAAAAAAAAGGCGAACGCGATGACTCGGTTGGCGCCCAGAGGCTATCGATCTCACGGAGTTGTGGCCGGTTAAGGATGGACGAAGCGAGCTTTGTGTCCTGTTTCGTTCTACCAGTGTTTATTGAATATTTATAAAACGACAAGAGGATTGAAGAGTTAGGAACTTGAATAATAATTGTTTGTATTATATTCAGGTTATAATAATAACGATAATACATAGGAAGTTGGAGGTAGTAGGAGATACAGTAATTCCTCGATGAATGCGACACGAGCACCGGCGTTATTCCCACCGCTGGGGGATCCCCCATGTGGAACCAATCGAAACAGAGTAAACGGAAGCTAAACAGAGGCTCGGCTTCGGGCAAAAAAACAAATTTACGAGGGCCTGAAAACTAGTCCGCCTTGCCACGGGTATTCCGAAGTGGACTCGAGTACGTCGCACTCATCGAGACATTACTGTATGAGTAGCTTGAAATAGGAGAGGAAAGAACAAGTGCATTAGTAGCACAATTAACAGTGTTTCGGACTTCCAAGTAGACAGCCCGACTTCAATTCCACCTCGGGTTCCAAAAAAAATTCATTCTACATTTTTTCGAGCTTTTCATCCACCAATCTCTTCCGGAGTCAATTTACATTATTATCTACCGAAATATATAACAAAACAACAGTATGAGTTTCTAGTGAAATGTAATATCTTCAAAAAATAATTCTAGTAGACATAAAAATTATTACGGGAAATGACAAAATTGACAGTGTACTGCCTGTTTCAACTTTCTCGTTGTCGAATTCTGGAATCACCTGAACCACTTATAAAAAAATGACAGTATGTGGTAAAAAATTGAACACCTTTAGGAAAATGAGGAAAAACTACACGGAGAACGGGGAGATACATTATTCACAATTGTAACCCGGAAATGGAAAAGTATCTAAACGAACTGTGTGTTCTGTTATTAATGATAGATTGTTCAAAGAAAAAAATCTTCCGTCAAAAATAAAGTATACAAAAATAGTACTAACATTTAATACTAAAAAAAGTCGATTATACCTCTTTCATACGGATAATTTACAAGGTTTACCTCAAGCGCTTTTCAAATACTAACCGGCTATTGCCGCAAGACGCAGTCGCAGAAACATGCCCGTATTTTTCTGTACACCATGCTCGAACGATTATTTAAAATATGACGCAAGAGGGAAGGGGTGGTTTTTCCTGCCAGAAAATTTTTCACGCCCGCCGGACGTGTGTGTGTACAGCGTCGTATGCTCCTTCCAGGAACATTACTTACCATCGCGATGTCTGCACGGGACGGGGGCTGGTCGGGATGGGGTAAGTTTATGTACCGTTATGTAGCGGTGTAAACATACCGGGACGGATCGATTTATGCGGCTAAGTAAGTGTATTTTTATGCACCGTTTCACAGCCGAGACGAGCACAGCCTTGCAACGAGCCACTTCGTTTAACGAACGACCTATATAAAACCGGCGCGCGCGCCTTTGCTTCGCCTTGGAACACCCTGTAACTCACGCGTCGAATCAATTTACTTGAAAATTGGACATTCTCGGCCAATTACCGATTTGGCAGGGCCACCGTTCGTTGCATCGACCGTGAAGTAAACGAAAAGAGGGATTCGATCGAGATTCATTTTGCGAGATTAAATGAATCGACATCAATGCTGAAATTTCTCAAGACTTAAATTATTTGGTTATTCAATTTCAAATCGTAACCTCTTTTAAACATGGTGATAAGAAAAACTTACCATATTTGGAACTGAACATAAAAATGTCGCATATGCGAATGTTGAAAATGTGGTATATTTTTTTTTTTGACCGCCGTACTTTAAAAAAATAACCGGTGTGGTGAGGTCCACGGAATCTCATGACCTTTTTTAATTTAATTTTTATTAAATTAGTACTTAAAGACATGTATGGTTGTTTCGATTTGTTCTTACATGAGAATGCGGAAACAACTACATAGTTATGTAATAAGTAAATTGCGGATTTTATGCATTTATATCCTATTGAGTTCTGTGAAATATAGTAAATGATAAAACTTTCATCAGATTCAACGAGTTTATTCTTTATTCAATAAGATATTTAAGGGAACCAAGGAATTCCTACTTTTTTCTGGTCCTCATATATTATTTCTTGAATGTAATTTTGCAAAAAAATCCGCAGTCTAGTAATAAGTAATAAGATTTCTATATTACCAGTTAAGGATTAAACGTCGATTATTTAACAAGTTACACATTCCGATAGATTAGGTTTAAACTACGACATAAAAATGTTAAGCAACTAGAATAAAAGCAATTATGGTTTCAATGACGATATCTGTTAACCCGAAACATAGACATACGTACGCACGTGTATAATATTGTTTCGTCCTGAGTCTTTTGGTGAGCTTTGTTCATCAGTCCCTGTGTATATATTGCGTTAACAACTTAAGCCTTATAATAATCTCCACGTGTAAACCGTAATTTATAACAACAGGTCATTTCTTCTACTACTTTGCCTAGTGTCGTATACAAAAAAAAATTACTGTTGAGGTTTTCAAGCATAAACCACGTCCTGGTGGAGTTATTTTCCCTTTGTTTTTACATTTTTCAAGCATTGCAGGTAGCTTCATCAGGGGATCGGATGGCAAACTGATACTAGTGTGTTCCTTGCGGTGCTCCACTAATATACTGGGGCTTGCTCATGTTCCGGTTCATTGCTTATCAATCAAAAGAAATTTTTAATTAGTCAGCTGAATAATTAAAAAACTGTGGGGAGGGAATAGTTCAGACAGTGGTCTGTATCCCTGTTGATATTGTTAGAGTATTTCATTATCTCTCATGTAATAAAAAGAACTTCCAGTAAAATAAATAAATTTACATTATTATTTATCTCCAACAAAAGAACTGTTCCGAATTTAAGAGGTAATTCAACAAATCGTGTTTCTAAATCCACCGAAACCTGTGAAAGCAGATTGAAGTACGCTTAAAAGAAATCCAGGACCACATTTTCCATAACGATTTCGAAGAACGGCCGATTCGAGAAGGAGTTAACCGACGAGCGATCGTCAAACGCGCGTATGGGGGGAACCGGATGAATTCCGGCTAGTTGAAGCTCGAGACAGGAAGGGCGATTTGCGGCCGACAAAGCCGTTTAAACGGAAGTGGCAGTCGATCGGCCCGCTCCGGTATACCCGCTGCTAAGTAAGTGCGAATTAACGTTTGCGCGTGTGGGGGGACGGCAACGACGGAACGGGAGAGAAGACCGTTGTTTCGAACCGGGGAAACGCCGAATTCCCGTAATCAACGGTGGTCCGCGAGCCATCATAATCGAATGTCGATTGCTCTGAACAACTGGCTTAGAAATTTCGACGACGGAGGAGTTTATCGAGCGGATACGTTATAGACATCGATAACCAAAATTAATAGTTTAACATATTCATTACGGTAGATTTTGTACCCCTTTTTCACTGAATTCGTTAGTTTAATATTTTGAAGAATTTCGTTAGTGCTAGTTTTTTTATAACCTGGTCACTGCATCTTTTTGGTATATTGTATTCTGTTTTTCAGATGATCAAGAATCAATCGTTATTTTAAGACTATTTAAGGCGTTTAACCCCCTGCCGTACTTTGACGAGTCAGAGTCGTGGTCACAATTTCGGGCCAAACATGAATGTCATGAATGAGACACATGGTGTCAATTTCGGGTCATCACTATTAGACACTAGGTGTGTTCATGGTGGATGCGGATGATGGGGAAAAGGGCTAAAATCTAAACAATCTCGATAGTAGGGAACCTAAACAGAAAACTCAGCATTTCGGCACATCATTTTGGTTCAAATTGTACTGAGCTAAAGGGTACGGCAAGGGGTTAAAAGAACAATAAGGATATCAGTCTTTTCTATTGAAAACGCATCTTCAGCATTTTTCGATTTCGTTAACATTTCGAATTTTAGTTAATCAAATCGAAAAAACTGAAGATGCGTTTTCAAAAGAAAAGACTGATCTCTCTAATACTTTCTCGTTGAAGGTTCTTGAATGATTCGATTGTTTGACAAAGACGATATATCTCTTCTGTATCTACAATCAAAGTCTTCGATATAGATAATTAAGCTTTCGACGAGTTACACTTTATGCAACTGTCTAATGACTAGACTACTGATGTTTATGCGTTTATATCAAGTTTTAACATACAAAATGCAGTTAACTAAAGATTTTAAGAAAACTCATGGCAATTATATATTACTGTAAACATAATAAAACATTTAGTGCAAGAACTAAATTTCTATCTGATTTCTACGTTTAGAAATTAATGTCTAAACTTCTGACATTGCCTAAACATTTGTAGTCTACTAATAACATATTCAACGAATTGCTCTCTTGATCTAATTGACATCGATATAGCTTTGAATAAATGAAGGTGATCCACAAGTTTTGGTGGACAGTGAAGAGGGACGAATATTTCCAAACTCAGTAGTGAGCCAATTAAACGTGACTCACCTGTGAAATTTGACCTTTAAACGTTAATGGTAATCCCGGCGCGTACGAGTTCGCGTGATAATTTTGATTTTCGATTGTTATTTAATATCCATCGGAATTGCCTTGTACCGAGCTCCCAGCGAAATCCTGTATTACCACGCTCACTTTCGTCGTGGTCATCTGAACAACAGCTTTTAGCTAAATGCGATGCATAATTCACGCGGGAAGGAGGGGGACCACGGCATCATCATATTTTTGAAAGCCGATTGCCCGATAATTAATATTCTGCTGGGCATACTGTTTGCTAATTGCTTTTCGAAATGCGGCATTAATGGAACACGGGACGCCGAGTGTTATAAATCCGGCTTTTGTAACCGAACCATTTGTTGCCCGATCCTGGTTTCGAGCTCGCGTAACGCCTTACGCAACGATACCTGAATTAAGAATTATTCTTGAAGCGATAGAAATTCTGCGAATCAAACCTATGACAGCTTTATATTTTTATTTTCCCTATTATCGCGTTGCATGCATCAAAAATATTGTTCAGTCCATTCAGACAACACCTCCATAAATTCAGTAGCATCATTAGCATTCATTAGCTACTTCTTACACAGGGTAGATCAAAATTCGTGGTACAAATGCGGTCAGGGAGGTGGTATGGCTTAAAATAAGACGAAAATCAAGCATAACAAAATTGCGTTAGTGCAAAATTAATCTGAAATGCATGCACAGGAGATCTTTGGTGAGTGTTCGAAGGCTCCTCGATACTGACAAGGTATACAGGGTGTTAATTTTAACTCGAGCACCTAAATTATTTCCGCTACTATTGACAGTAAGAAAAAATGATTAAATAAGATGTTAATGTGCAAAAAAAATACGATGACCTTGAAAAAACCGTTAAAATGACCGTCACAGAATTTTTGTACACCATCAGATGCACGCCTTAAAATCATGTACATTCTATTTAGTCATTTTTTCTTACTTTCAATAGTAGCGGAAATAATTTAGGTGCTAAGTTAAAATTAACACCCCGTATATCTATTTATCGGGTTGAAATAAACAGGGTACACCGTGTGAACCGATCTTAATGTACCGATATCAAAAGATTCATCAGAAAATTTCTCTATTCCGAAGCGTCCATTTTATTATACAAGGAATATATCCCAGAAAAATAGAAAGACAAGGGTCAATACGCCACAAATGGATAGTTTGAACTAGGGACTTCTACTGAAACGTAAAATACCGGTATTTTCGGTTGTACCTTCGCCCTATATAACCCTGTATAAGCCCTACCCTTACGGAAACCGAAAAAATACCGGTATTTAATTCAGTTTTCGGTATAGCTAATATATCGGTTTCGGTATAGCTGTGATGGCATAATCCATTTATCCAAATCATACCGGTTTAACCCCATGCCTTACAATTTCCTTGACGACTGTACTTTCAAGCATCACTTTATCGTTAATAATTTCCCAGATACCAAAAGAATTTTATCTTTAGAGCAAGTGTAACATTTACTCTAAATCTTAAATGTTAATACCAATGTAACAGAATTTCACTTCGACTTGAAGAAAATGAATAGTATACATCTTTATTAAATCCACTTTGAAATCGTCATCACGTGTCTGACTCGATGTTATAAGGCATGGGGTTAAGTCCTTGGTTGGACGTTTGAACGACAGTTGAACACCTGAATTGGCCACCAAACGAAGAAATTTCCCTATCGAATAGAAATGTCCTCAGAGAAATACAGGTTGTTGGGACGGTCGTTTTCAGGAGCACAAAAGGGGCAGCCTTGTTGTGTGCCTATCGGTGGCTTGTTACGCGCGCGCGAATAATCACCACACGTTCTTGCTTCACGCCCGTGGTCCCTCCTGGGATCGGCAGCAGGCATAATTAACGCGACACGGAACACAAGCCTCCGTGTATTCAGAATACTCGGGGATCACTTGAAATATGCAGCCGTCGCTGGCTTGTGCACTGTGGACGCAGCCCCTGCTGCAATTAGTCAGCTTGTAATCTCATCTGACGACTGTTGCGGAGACGATCGTTCGGTTGCCCTTAATTTCGAGCTGATTTCGACTTTAAACGCCACCCGTTCGAACGTTCAAGCACCGAACTACACTTCGTCGTCCGAGTTCTTAACTGTTCTTGCTGTGCTTTTTCCAAAAAAATGTATCAGTTGATCTACTTGTGTCTTATTGGTCCAAAGAATACAAATTCACCGTAATATAAAGAAAATTCAACCTGGGAAACGAGAAATATTCTTTTAAGTTCTAACTCCGAGACTTTGAAGGTTTTTTTTTCTAAATGGTTGTATCTCTAAATAGTGACAGGAATTAAAAGTTTATATTGATAGTAAGATAAAGTTTTGTTAAATATTGTAATAAATAGCTGTTCAGTAGATGATATTATAGTGTGTTTGATTTTATTTCACTACTTTTGTGATGCTGTAATATTAAACTTCGTGAATATTAAACTCAGTTTTCTCGGTTTAGAAACTAGTGTACATAGAACAATTAAGAATTAGGGCGATGACTTGTCGGGGTTGTGTGTTGTTCCTTCTGTTGGAATTGTACTCGTAACAATTGTATCTCCAATCGACTATTCCAGGTGTAGCGATCAAGTGATACGCGAGAGAATTGGTCTTGTGATCGTTACAACGATTAATTTCGACTATATGAATCTACATTTATGACTTCGCTACGAAGTTCGTGTAATACTACATAATTGGATAACTTCACCTCATTTTAGTAGGGATATTGGTAAGTTCTTTCGAGTCGTAACTGAGATTATTATTGCTCGCTACTTTCACAAATGTTACACCGATTTCTTTCGATTTTATGGACCTACTTTATGACTTCTCCTCAAAATACATGTGTGGCTAATTCAATAACTTTACTTTTTTAATTAGAATCATAGAAGATTCGTATTGCTCGTTACTGTAATAGTTGAATCGAGAATAGTAGAGCACTGGATAGAAGTTATATTCTAATCGAATTGTCAATGAAAAAGTGATTAACTTCATTAAAACACACTGAAGTTCGTATATGACATCGTACACCTAAATAAATCATTAAGGCAATGTGTGCTGCGCTGCTCCAATTTAGTTCGGAAAGTTTAATCCAGCTTGAAGAAGCAGCTAAAAAGCGGTTCGAGGACACCGGGATTAGCTTAATTAACGAAATTAATTTTAATGCTCCTCGCAGCTTTAATCTGATTTTTCCCTCTTGGAAACGGAACGACGTTTCGAAGTGAAATTACGAGGATAAAACTCCCTGTCTCTCCCCTGTAAATCATACACGGCGGTAGTATCTCTAGTGTAGGAGGTGGCCGTGAAAAATATATAAATGTCTCTATTAAATATATGTACAGATTCTGATATAAAATTCGCGTTTCATGAGGTGGTGTTGCCATTTAAACTGTTCAATACTGACTGCCTTCTACTAAGTAAAGGTTTCTTGAACTTATTAATGTCTCCAGAATTGGTACCAACCTTGTTTTAATAAAACCTTTTTCTTTTAATGTCGCAATTACCGAGTTTATTTACTGGTACATAAGAATGCTGATTGCATAGTCGTTGGACGCTTGTCCAGTCACTCGAGCAGCATCGAGCAGAGAGTTATGACTTACAAAATTATTTTCATTATATTACAGTATATATTTTTGTGTTTTTTATATTAATAACAATATTTAATTTTGGAAGTTCATAGTTTTTTTTACATATTTCATACATAAATATCATATTTTGACACAACCATAACCTAAGCGATTCGCGTACTGAATGTTCATTAAAAATCATCTTTTTATTTTATTTCTTTTGTATCGGGAATTTTTTATAACAATAAGACATTCAAAGAGAAGAATTAAAGAAGCGTATTAAAGTAAAACTAGAAGAGAAAAGAAAAACAAAAATTTGCTGCCAAGAAAGTTGCAAAAAGTGTTAAAAAAAATAAAAAACAAAGAAGAATGTACTTTTTTGGCAATCTATATTATTTTAATATATAAAAATCTTCGTAATCGCAATTTTCGCCTTAACACATTGACTGCTACAGTGGAAAAGGCAGTACGTAGGCAGGCACACTTTATTTCGTTTTTTAAGTTATAAATCTTTGAAAATATATACGTCTGATTAATAGAGATTACTTGTTTTGTTTTAAATTATACTGTGATATTAATCGTATGTCAAAATTTTGTAGAGGTATTTAAATAATGCAGCATGTTTGCAATGTTTCAACTACGAGTTATCTCGTAGCTGACAGTCAACGAACTAAACATCCAACCACTGGGATATTTACCTTAACTCAACCCTTAACGAAGCGCGGTAGGTCGGTCATGGAACGCACACCGCTCCTCTCCGATCCATTTGTTCCATACAAAAAGTCTACTAGAAAAGGATACGAATAAAGAATTCGATAACGAGTCGTCGCGAAATAGAATTTCATCCGTGGTGTCGAGAGCAGCCCTTTGAAACCCGCCGCGAATTCGAAAAATAAAAATTCGATTTAGCGTTTTCTCCCGGTCGGACGCGATAGCAACTCGCTTGGGCTGTTTCACTCTCGAGTGCTCGGGCAGAAAAGGGACGTTCTATCAATTTTCTCGCAAGGAAAGGTGACCAACTGGAAATCCACTGGCACGAGACACTATCGACCGTGGTCCCCGGTTAATACTGGCATTAGCAAAAATAAAATTTATCGAAGGAAGCGGGTGGCATTTTATCGAATTATTTTCCCCGTTAACGATAAAGAATTAATCTCGGCGAAGTTTCTACCGGCTTGGTCAGACGATCAGGAATTTCAGAATTTCTTTCCGTTCTCGCGATCTTCCCCGCGAAACAAGATACGTTAACTTTCTCAATTATAGTTCATACAGCCGGAGGAACCTCAATGTTAATTATCGTGGGCAAGAAACTCTTGCTTAGGGGACTAACTTAATTAAAGAAATTCGACTCACCTCGGTTGTATTTGACATACTTGGAGGAACTTTATTGGAATTGGATCGTCTTCGATACTATATTTTGTAATATCTATTAATATCTATAAGAAAGAGTTTCAAACTAAATGTATTGAATTTTAAAAATTATTATTTTCAGTAAACTACATCCTATCCTAGATATTTTTATTTTCTACCATGTTCGTTCGTGTAAGGTGAACGTGTTTCCAGCAATCTCGATCAGCCGAATCGTTCGAATTCTTCTGTAATGCCGGTGGGAGATGGGTCGAAGCCTTTCGTAAGTAGTCGAGCCGAGTGTGTGGTCAGACGCCGCGCGTCGGTGGAAAAAACACGGTTCCTTCGCGTCAATAGATTTCAATCCTCGAACCCTGGGCATGAGACGAAAGTTGCCACTTGTTGCTGAATTATGCAAAACGTTCGTGGGCGTGATGGATAACGATACAGACGGCTGTATTTAAATCGGCCTTGCGATTTTGCCGCTCGGAACGGAATGGTTATTCCGAGCAAAATCGCACGGGCAACTGAGTAGTTCGATTTATTTGTGATTAAAGGGTCGTCATATATCAATTTAACAGTTTTTTAGGCTTCGAAGATATTAGTCCTCCGGGATCTTTGAAAATAACTTACAACTGCAGTCAATAATAAAATTGCACACACATAAAGAAGGTTTACAGTTGAGTAATAAAAAACTAAAATGTACGGACTCATAAATCGCCGTACAACAATTTGTCGATCTTCCAGCGTAACGAAACTTTGTTAATTTTATCAACGTGCCGAAAATTCGAACGTCCGGATGACACCATAAAAATCCTAAAACGCTCACGTTACGCCTTGACTCGAAACTTTAACCATTATAAACTCACCCAGAAAAACAGACCCATAGACTTTCTCCTTTTTCTCAAACTTTCTCACTCTCACCTTTCCTTCCACCACCCTTCTTCTTTTTCACTTTCTAATCACCCTTACACTCCACCCACTTACTTACTTCCTCCAAATTTCCTAATAATGCAAACAATCGACAGTACAACCAATCACACAGCAGTCATACGCTCGCCACTCGGAAGAAAAAAGTGTACAGTTTCCCATCAGCACTCGTAAACACACCATCACTTGTAATATACACATCGATCTAACTTGTAAATACAACCGTCCCTCGATTTACGCGTTGCGTTTGCTCCATGTGGTTTAAAAAAACCGACTATATGGAGTCTGCCTGTACGAAAAAAAATTTCTCAACAGAATGGCAGTATAAATTATAAAAATATTTATTTAAAAAAAAACTAAATGGAACGAACACTCCACTTAGATCGAGGGATAGGCTTTGCATTCCGTTGGCTCCGCTAGGGGTACACAGGTCAAATATGCGTCCAGGTATTGCTTTTTAAAAAGATCACAACTCGTAGCGGAAATTCTTCTTTTGGGAAATGAAAAACAAGACTCTACTGACACACTTGAATATGCAAAACTAGTCGACGTAGAATATTTTCTTCGCGAAAAAGCCAAGGGCTTCCATTTCCAACTCTGAAACCAGATGAATATGGAAAGCTTATAATTATTGTAACGAGAAAATCTGAAAAGACGCGTTAATTTAGTATCCACGGGGGTGGAGACGTGTTTCTGCACAACGGCAAACACAACAAGAACCGTTATTCTATCTCGAGTCAGGCGGCCAGAGATGGTAACTCGATCGAGTTTCCTAAATAACGCTCGACGAGAGAAAGTTTCGCGGCCAGGACCATCTTCTTGCTCAGCCTCTCCCAGGGGGCGCGGCACGAATACGTAATTCCAGTTGGAAACGTTCGCCGAACAAGTTTGGCCCGTCTCGAGGGCCGTCGAAAGCGGCGCCGTCGCGGTGAGAGCGTCCCTAAGTATTAATCGTGCTCGATTAATCGGGCCCAGTTAATTTCACAGGGGAGGTTCTCGACCTTGAATACCCCAGAGAGGAAGTTTTCCACCGTTGGGAGCCACGGTCCGTTGAGAATTTCTCCCCATCCGCGAGTTCTTCGTGTAATTATTCCAATTTAGTCCCTGGTCCCGCGATGTATTCGAGGCGTTCGGGACACCGTGAGTTGCTCTTTAATGAAACTTTGAGATATGAGCTCTCCACCCCCTGATCCACCACCCCTGTGGAAACATTCGTCCCAGCCCTCCCACAAAAGTTGGCGGAGATTCAGCGAGGTTGATCGAGGTTGGCGGAATATTGCGTCATCTTGGGTTAGAGAATTTGCATAATTTATACGTTTTACCTCCGTTCTGTTATTTACCAGATTTCTTTACCGTATCAGCAATGCTTATTTGTCCCTGTCACCGTTCTGGTATCGTGTTCCACGAGATCCATTCGATTTCGTTATTGTTTACATGATGTTACACAGGCGAGATAATTGATCCGACTGATTCGTGGATTTTCGTTTGTTGTTTCAGTATGCGGCGACATTCACGGACAGTTCTACGACCTGATGAAATTGTTCGAAGTGGGCGGACCACCCTCCACGACGAAGTATCTTTTTCTCGGCGATTACGTAGACAGGGGTTATTTCAGTATCGAGGTAAGTTCGAAGATCCACCTTTCTGTTAGACTTCTGTTGACTGGAGACTAGAATATTCGATTTGATAATCGTTACTACGGGTGATATCGATGCGCTACGAAATCAGAAGTAATTAACCAGGGTTGTTACGAATAATTTGTATACTCGAATATTCGAATAGTATTAGAATTCGAATTTTATATTCTAATCATTCGAAATATTCGAAACATTCGAAGTATTCGAATTACTCGAAACATTCGAAGTATTCGAATTACTCGAAACATTCAAAGTATTCGAATTACTCGAAACATTCGAAGTATTCGAATATTCGAAGTGATCGAATTTTTGATTGTACGGAATGGAAATCTGAACGTAATATGTTTTTTCACATTTTACGTACAATTCGGAATTCGATCACTTCTGTTTTTCGAATACTTCATACTATTCGAATTATTCGTATTCGAAATTGTTCAAATACTTAAATGGTTACTACTCTACCCTAAACCTGTGAGCCTTATCGAAATAAATTTTAGCTTCATGTACTTCGTGCACATTGAAAAATGTGCCTCGATTTCGTGAAAAGAGACACCGTAACAATTCCAGTAAGAATTCCAATTATTCTGCGCGCATTCGAAAGAGAACAGGTAACGTCTTTAGCCCCGTGAATTTGTTCGCTCGTAGACACGGAGACGTTCCGTTTCTTTCGCTGTAATTTCCTCATTAAAACGCAGTCGCTCGTTAATTAGAAACTTGAACGCCCGCCGTTGTTAAAAGACGGGGGCTGGAACGAACAAAAACTGCGAAACTTGAATTTATATCTCGTTAACGTCCATCGTTGCTTCCGTTCTCCTGAAAAAGAAAGTAACTCGGTGTGCACTTTTCGGTTCCTGTTCCTTTCAGAATCAAAACCACACGAACACGATGCTAATGGAACGCGCGCGCGACTGTTTTAGAAGGGTTCGCAAATTGCCAGCTTAAATTGCGCGTCTCGGGTACGATTTTCAAACTGTACACCGCGCGGGGGAGGGAGAACGGAAGAAGTTGCGGCGCCGCTACCAAGTTTCTTGGATTAATTAACGTCCGCGGGGATGCAATTTCTTATGGGGGAAACGGAACACGGCTTGTTTATGCAAAAACTTTCCGCTACGAAGTTTCATAGGAATATCATTCGATGTTTTTTTTATCTCGCTCGGCTGTGATCGTTTTAACGTGAGAAAAAATTGGACGTCAGCTATGCACCCTCGCGAGTAAACTCGACTCCCGTTGGGAAGGAAAAAATGACGTAGAAGAAGGGGTTCCTACTACTTGGTACATTTATTTCAACTACTGGAATAAATGTTAAATGTTAATTTGACACAAATTTCAGTAATTCCCGAGACCAAGTGGTAGGAGGCCGTTCGCCACTTTTCCCAAAATACAGAAAATCTTTGGTTAACGCTCAAAACTCGGGACTGCTTTGGAGCAGTTATCGCAGAGAGACACGATTTCTGCACTTCATGAATTGTGTCGATTCATAAACTGCATTTCGGGCCGAGTCTCCAGTACGATACCTCCCAGTAGTGGGATGAATCAGAAGCATATAACGTAGATATATTTCCGAGCATTTATCGAGAATTTACTGTACCTTTTATGAACATCACGTCAATTGATCCTCTGTGTACACAGAATCAATAACTGTCGATTTTCCATATTTATTTTATGCTTGTCAGAGTAAACAGTACACGTTTTTACGATTTTATTCGAATATTTACATATGAAAATGACCAAAGAACGTACACTACCGGCCAAAAGTATGGGACCAAGTGTGATGAGAATTATAGAAAGATGGACATCTTATTCTACGAAGATTTTATAAAACTAATGTGCTAAACCTCATTAAAAATGTTCTATAAATACATGGATTCCGTAACTTTTATTATATTGCTAGAAAATAATGAGTTACCTTACCCATCAATCATAAACTCTGGTCTCATACTTTTCGCCGATTGTGTAATACGTACACACGCCCTGATCAATTACTTTGTTTCTTAATTTACATCGACAATTGTTCTCGATCTGGAAAACATAAACCGCATACACACGAATCGACGAGGGAGCATCAAAAGCAGGAAATACGAAACACGTGCCTAATTATCGAACCTAGTAATTAGCGATCGGTTCGGTTAATTATCAATTAATATACTCCACGTTTATCTTCCGTCCGTGGGCGATGCTCTGTAATATAGAGGATCTCGTGGGAATCAGGCGGAAACGCGGGTAAGGCTGTTCAGAACTTCTCTGAACGTCTGGCGAACCTTTGAAGCTCGACTAGCGTTTCGAGATTAGCCGACAGGTCCGGTGAATCGTTAATCTTCCTAGACTCGCGATCCCACAGATCGACGAATTCGGAATTTGCTTATTTTTCGGAAACAATTTACGCTTTCCTTAAGGCTTTCTATATCTGGACACCAAAGCCAAAGTCTATTAAGTCTACTTTTTAAACAAAATGACATTCTACATGCTTCCTGAACTTTTTTCATTTTTTCCAGTGGCAAAGATTATTTCATTGTAATTTGTTTAGTTTTTAATATAATAATGTAAAAATGATATTAGGTCTATATTTCCTTCGATGTGTAAAGTTCATCGTATAAAGAACTTCATGTAATTTTCACCATTTCTACATATCGAGACTTGTCATAAGTCCAGTCAATAGTTCGAAGGTTGGTTAGCACCTTCGATTTACTCTCCTCTAATGTTTGAAAGCTGTGACCTATAAAACCCTGGCTCTGGGGTCCAGATATAGTTCTCACGCTCTCATAAGTGGTAACGTACACACTTTTGCCAATTACACTAGTCCATAGCAGTGTTTTTCCGTTTATACATAATCAATGACTCTCGATTTTTCATACTTTGTTATGCTTCGGCAGAATAAACAGTAAACGTTTTTACGATCTTATTCAAATATTTACATATGAAAATGACCAAAGAACGTACACCACCGGAAAAAAAGTACGGGACCAGATCTGATAATTATAGAAAGAGGAACATCGGTGAAACCAACGCGAGTTATATTGCAATTAGTTCCCATTTCTATGATCTCCCACTTTTTAATTCTTAAATATTGTTAGTATTTTGAAATACACAAATTAAGAAAAAGAAAAACATTCAAAGTTCCGAAGTGAGCACTTAAAAGAATATTTCTTGTTTCCTGAATTAAATCACAGTAAATTTATATTTCTCGGACCACTGAGACGCACGTAGATTTATCAACTATACTTTTTGAAAAATGGTGTCAGATCGGTCAAGAACTCGGGCGACGATATTTCAGTCGATTACAAATCAGTGTAAGAGACGCGAGTCACGCACTGAAAAATCACGCAAGTCCAAGGGAAGGTTAAGAAACCGGGAAAACTAGCGATTCCACGTGAGAAAAAAAACACTTTCGCGAAAAGAATTTCTAGCGTCCCGTCGCGTTCGATTTTTGCTGATGATCGAGATATCGCGACTTGAAAGGATGTCCTCGCGATTGAACGCCCTCGAAAGGAGCTCCTCAACGTTCCGCCAACGGATCGAAAGGAGTTATCCGCGCTTTTTTTTTTTTTTTTTTTTTTAAATAAGATCCCAGTCCAGAGGTTCTCTGGTGGAATAAAGAAAGATGGCGTGGCAAGGGGAAAGAAAGGGGGCGAGAGATCGATACTTTCTATCCGCAATATGCTCGGTCGGATTGTTCGAGCCCGGACAGACGAGCAGGAGAAGAGATTCGCTGGGATTTCTCCGTTGGAACGTGCACACGCGTTCCTCGAGGATTTTCGTTTCGGCGAGGAAAACGCAGGAGGAGGGCTGTGGAGCGGGGTGAACTATATCCGGAAGAAATGAAAAGAACGGGGGGAGTGGAACCAGGGGGGTGTTGCGGTGGGAGAGGGAAGATGAAATTAAGATCGAGAAAGGAAGCGAGATGACGGGACCGTGCGGAATATTTCGTTTAGGCGGCCTCCCTACTGTGACAAGTCAAAAATTCGGCGAAATTCAGGAATTTTTTTGGGAAAAACTATGAGTTATATCGATGTTAAACTTTTTTCTATGAATTCGTATACACTAATAGGATAAGCTTAATTTATTTCACTTGAAAATGTGGTATAGATTAAAAGTTATTGTAATTTTCCGGGACTGCCTAAAAAAAAGGTGCCTCCATGGCTGCCATTGTATCAACTGTCTATGTTATTTCAAATCGAAAATTGAGAAAGATTATTAATCTGTATGGACGTGGCTATTGCCTGTAATAGAATGAATAAAAAATATTGAAAAATAACAAAATGGCAGAATCTTGCAAGAAAGTGCCGATTTTCGCGAAGAAAGTCGCTCGTTTTTCAAGTTGCAAATATCAACTTCATTCTAGTACGGGAGAGAACTATGCAACTGCTGAACATGCCGACATAGTTTCAAGTCACTCCGTGGAATAGTTTCTGAGATATCGTGGCAGCCATTTACAAACATGTCGTTTTGAGTAAAACGCGTTTAAAGGCTAATAACTTCGTTATTATTTCCAATCGAGCGAAATCCTTTTGGGATTATGGTATCGTAATATTAAGCCTTGCGAAAATGTAAAAAAGAAAAATCGATGTTTTTAATCTGTCACAGTAGGGAGACCCCTTAAAAACATAAGAATGGAAATAAATGGGACAGAATATACCGGAGATGAATCTGTAAATTTAACGTAGACATTCTAATACAGAATCAGAAATAGGCAAACTAATTATCTAGATAAAAAGTTTCAAATAACGAATAAAAGATAGAAGAAAGTATTTCGTCATTTTTCATTGTTTAAACGTGGAAATTTCAATTTTTATAATAAAATAATACATCTTTATGAATGAATTGACATTTGTCGAACAATTATTTAATCTCATTAACTGTTTAAAGCTCAGAACGACACCCTTAGATACTGTTGCTTTTCACTGTGTATTATTCGAATAAAATTCTGCCCAACTCTGTCATAAAAGTTCAGGGGAATTCAGGTAGCCTGACCCTTCCAGTATGACGCTTTCTAGGTAAATAGTTAGTAATAGTCCGACCTTTGTAAGGACAGGACGTTTTCACGTATGAGTGTTCTGTACGCGACTCATTTCGAAGCAGTGTTATTAACACTAGAACTACCGAGCAAGGCAAAATGACTTGTCAGTATCCTCTTATAACAATACATTTTCCCAGATCTTGTGCAGCTTTTACTACGATATGAAAGAGAAGAAATTAGTCAATTTAGAAATTCGTAAATTTTCCAAAATTTGTCATGTTCATGTACCGATCAAAGTAGTTATGCGTTTATCATCGGTAATTCTAGTGTTAAAAAAAGGATGCGATTGCTTTGATTACTTTTTCCGACGAAGTTTCGTTTTTGGGTGCGAATTTCTATTAATCGTGTGTGGTAAAATCCATCAAGAAGACTACTTTAACGGGCTGTGAAACACTTTGCAATGGTGCAAGTTTTGTGAGCTGATTTCTAATAGGTATGTACTTAGAATCCAAAATATCGGGAATGGTGTGAAAGTGTTAGAATCGGATTATACGGTTGTATTAGAGTTGAAGTGTTTCTAACGTTCTCTCGGATAGACATTATTAAGTATATGAGTTCTACACGTACCGAGCTTTGAATTGAAGGCAAATTGGATTCTGCAGGTTTACAGGTGAAATGTATTTCAGAGGAACGCGGTTTAAAGTAATTGGATTCTACAGGTCTAAGGGTGTTGTTAAGTTACATTATTCCTGGGTTGTTGACGTACAAAGATAAATCTAATTGGGCTCTACAAGTTTACAGGCGAATACTTGGGTTCTTCGGAAGAACAAAGTCCAAAGGTTCTACATTTTCTAGCGTGGTTATACGAAAACTGAAGATGTATACACGTCAAATTTAAATTAGGATCATAAAAACTGCAAAAAAAAAAAAAAACTACAAGAAAAAGCTCCTGCAAGAAATGATAAGAACTGAAGTACCAAAAGCGCCAAAAAAAAGTTACTCAAAACAAAATTAAGGAGAACATCAGATAGAGTGAAAGAAACGGACAAAGGAAGTCACCAGAGTGTGATGCAGGGAAAAGTGAGCAAACATCGGGGCGAATCGTCGAAACGGTTATGACACACGGAAGGAACGAGAAAATAAATTGGAGGGACGGAATTCCGTGAGTGAGGGTCAATCCTCAGCGCGACGGCTTCATCTTCGTGTGTGTCCACGGAAGCCTTATTTCCGGGCCCCCGGTGAAACGGAGCCCTCGAGAAATACATTGTTTCCGGCTCGTTTTTAGCGATATTCGACCACGGAATTATCTCTCGTGGAAACGATGATGCGGCGGGCGGAGGGGGGGGACATTTTATTTTCTTCTTGGACGGCCTACCCAATACGGTGGAGATCTCCACTAGTGATCCCGCTATGCGGGGTGATTGGAATAGTGGAGACGGGGGAAGTTTATGGGAATTGGTCTCTCGATACTGTTTCCTCGTCGATACGCCCTTGGAAGTATCCGTTGTCTATCTATTGCGATCAATTGCGGATACGTTTCTTCCTTAACTGGCTTTTACTGGAAGTCGAGTTTCTTTCTTTTAGAATGAATAATATGTGGGGTTCAATGGAAAATGGACACATGCCGCAATACTATGTCCAGTTCTGTTTTTACACGATAGATACACGTTCCAGAAGAATGCGTGTAGAAAAAAAAAATCGTGTAGAAATATATACTGTATCTATGGAAAAATAGAAGATTGGTTCGATACCTAAAATATTTCCAAAAATAATACAATAAACCATATCAAAATTTATGTTAGAATCTTATCATTTTTACGTGTTTGCACTTTTTATTTTAAAAACATTGCACATGTGTATAAAAATGTATTATTCGTTTTAAGCTAGTGTTAAAATGGAACGATTATCGTTTGACTTGTTCTACACGATTATTGTCCAGATGTCATCCCCACCATTGGGGGGGGGGTGGGATTTGAAGCTGACAAGCGGATACTTTGTTGCTCCTCGGTTGCTTTCCGGGCAAAAAACGAATTTATGAGGGTCTGAAGTATTCCTCCCTATACGATTATTGTCCCGGCGCGGACCCGAGTTCGGGACGATAATCGAGAGGAGTCTGTATTCGGTTTTCTTTGAGTCGAAGTGAAATGCTACGTTGCTCGTATTAATATTGAACTTTTATAGTAAAAATACAGTTGCGATAAGTACAGAATTCCTTTCGTTTCTGGGAAACTATCGACAACAATGTAATCCTAGATAGACGTCAAAAAAATCGTAGGACAAGGGGTTAATTGTCAGACCTTGTAACAGGATCAGATACAGGATTGTTCGCGTATTTCCACGATTTTCCGAATCCACGTGTGCTCCGAGTTAATTTATACACGGTGTACTGCAGGAAGTCGTGACGGCGAAGTAAACCTGGTCTCTCGGCTTTACCGCCCACGTTTTAACAGTCGCTCTTATTGCCGTGTTTTATGGGTCCAGGTGCGTCGAGCCACGCGAAATAACGGTTGACGGCCAATAAAACGAAAATGGACACTCGTAGGCGCGCACCGTGACTGGGAACGGCGTTGATAACGGCGTAATAGAGACGCGGGATAGATCGACCGTCCGTGCATAATCCCAGGCACCGTGGACAATAGCTGGTGGCGCATCGATCAGTTTTCGGATTTCTATTAATCGAACCGTGTCATCGGGGACAATCGGGCGACGAGTATATTACCGAATGACCGTGTCGTTCCGCGAATAAACGAAAGACACATATATGGCGTTGAATGATTTTTCTGATGATTCTCCTTTTATGGAATTGAGGGTGTCTTGTTGAATTCGGTTGGAAATTCGTTGGAGTGAATGTCGGTGTAATTAATAATGGTACATAATTTGGTATGTATATTGTTGTAGAGAACGAATATTGAGAGAGGGTTATGAAGGATAATTAGAGGGGATATTGATAAGGGTAGTCGTGGCATATGGAGATCGACGATTCTCTTGTGATCAACGAAGTTAACCCTTTCGTTTCCACTGTTGCCATATGGCTACGTGTATAAATTACGAAATAAAATGTTAGTATCGTGTATTTTTTCATATCTATGAGTATATAATAGTTTTTTCTAATCTTATAGAGATGTCATGGCACAAATTTGAATGTGCATTTAAAAGATTATCGGTAAAATAACGCATTGTTGGTCCTTTGTTTTTTCCATTTGATAGAACTCAAGTGTTGAGCATTGTGACAAATACAGTAGAAACTGACAAAACTCTAATTTCTTTTAAATATTTCAAGAGAGTCTGTTGATCTAAGCTACGAAAAATTGGGTTTTATTATATATAATAACATCATAATGGAAATTATTCTATATAACTGTGATAAAAGTAAAAAAGTTGTCAAATGAGCAACAAATGAAAAATGGCATTAGACGGTTCTAAAACGTTAAAATATTCTTTTGAATCATTTATATGTTATGTAATATACACAAAAATACGAAAAAATATTTCTGTGATAATTTTTAAATAATTTAGGAATGAAACGGTTAAGTATCCTTCTGCCAGGTTCAGTTTCCAAGATGATGTGACTGTGTTGTATTTTTTATCTTTTTATAATTTATTTCGTGGGTACTGGGTGGTTTCTACGGCTGTGTTGATATCACACAATTAGGATTTTAGGGCGTTGTGACATCAATAGCAATAGGCTTCTACGTCTTCGAACCTGTGATTAAATAGGGTTCTCTGCAGTGTCTGGGGTCGTAAAAATCGGTTTCCTGTACACTAAGTGAGACCCAATCAGGTTCCCCCCGGATTCTAGACTAGTCGTAATCGAATTCTCCGAGGTCATGGTAATTGCAGTTCTACGTTTCTAGGGCCCCCAACCAATTGGTGTTTCTCTATAATCACAATGAATAACATTGTGCGACTGTCTGAGTTAACTAGAGTATGCAAGTCTCTAAAACTCTATGAAAGTCTGTAATTCTAAGGGGTAACTTTACAACACTGAGCAACTACGATCGAAACCACTTCTACAATTGGTGTTTTACGTACAATATACTACCCTGTTCAAAAAGTTCCGGGACAGTCTCGTTTACAAAAAACAGTAGAATGCTATGTCACTTTTTTTGATTCTATGTACTTACTACAACTGTGTAGAACATATTTGCATTGCCAACTTCATATCAGTCGAATAGTGTATAAACAGCAGTGGAGTTTGTCAACTGAGGTTACAACGAGCGGTGATTTTCATAATGTCAATTAAAACAACCATTACTTGGACGTTGATTTCAATCGATTAAGACGATAAAACAAAATTTGCTGAAAGAATTAAATTCCATCACAGAAATGACATTTTTGGGATGTTCTGAAGAGTGGAAAAAACGTTGGTAAAAATGTATTGCGAGCAATGGGGATTACTTTGAAGGTGACAAAAAATAAATTGATAAATAAATGAATAGTACGCGTATTATTTAACGTGTCTCGGAACTTTTTGAACAGGGTAGTATACACACTACTACCCACATTCATTCTCTGCACTCAAGCAACCCGATCACAATCAAACGGAAATGCGTTCTCATATGCCTGAGTTAGGTGAACAGCTCACTTGGCGTCCCGTTCATAGACCACTTATACGATTATTCCTGGGCAGGTATACGTGCGCGTACGACGCATATTGACACACACCCGGTGGTACCCGCATTCGAAGCAAAGCCGTTAATGTATACATGATGAATAAAAGATACGCCCCCCACCGGCCCCCCATCCATTCAATATCGATTCGGCGGCCGCAGCCAAGTTTCTAACGATTGTTTAACGTCGCAATATGTGTGTGTGTGTGTGTGTGTGTGTGTGTGTATGCATCGTGACTGCGCATTTTTTCCCAACAAAATTGTCGACTCTCTCACGGTTCGTTGTATAACCAAAGTAATTTCAAGCTGTCAAATTGGGTAATATTTACAATAGGTAAGCCATCTCCAAATTTGATAATTTTTCGATATATTGTCAAGGTTATCGTCCTGAACAGTGTTGTGAAGTTTAGTTGGGATTCGCCGTTTGTAAACAAGTTATTACCAAAAAAAGTTTAGGTAGATAATTATTTAAAAGTTTAGCCTTTTCACCGATTTCGATGCACTGAAGTCAAAAACATAATACTTTCTTTTCAAAATTACTAACAAAAACAAAGTATCATCCCCCAAAATAATAGACGAGCTCCTCAGACTACTTCAACAAGTAGAAACTCGTATATTGTTTAAGGGGGGGGGGCTGTTATTATAAAAACAAAAGTGATTCGGAGTTGGTTAGAGACAGTTCAAGGAAGAAAAACTCATTCAGATTTGGTTAGAGACAGTTCAAGGTAGAAAGTCATTCAGAGTTGGTTGGACACAGTTGAAGGAAAAGGTATCATTTTTCCCTTAATAACTTTTTAATAAACAACATTTGATAACTAAATCTTTCTGAAGGTCACTCACGAGTGTGACCTTGACAACATATTGACAACATATATCATCGATCATTTTACTATTAATAATACTAAAGTACAATACTAATTTTTGTTTTATAGTAACTGTTTTACCAACGGTAACCCCCAACTAAAACCTTCACACTACTACTCAGAGTGATAACCTTAACAACATATTAAAAAATCATACAAATCGTGGCTCCCTTAGTGTAAATATTCAGCCTCAATTCTTTCCTTGGCAAAAGAATAAATTGGAAACAGCCAACCAAAAGCAATGAGACACTTTCTCAGAACCACATCTCAGGAGAGCGAAGAAACACAGAATTTCCCCTGCCAAAATGCTTACCTTTAAAGTGAAGGGGGTCAACTTCGGCAAGCAGAGCTAGGCGAAAACTATGTGTTCCGTGGACCTAAGGAAGATTAATCGCGACGCACAGTGGTCCAGAACAAAGAATTAACTGTTTTAACGTTATTTCAAGACTTAAGGACAATAATATATAGGTCGTTGAATTCGTCTTGACGACAGCTATAATATTATTAAGTAAAAAATATATAGTAACCGTAAAAAAATCTAGGTGACCATATTTTTTATTTAAACAAAAACAATTTTTTTATTTGTTACATTGGAATTTATAGAAAAAAACGTGCTGATTAATCTTTGTTGGAAACATTTTTATGTCAGAGCTTCGAAAGTGCCTGAAAAATCGTAATAACGTGTGAATTGAAATTCAAAAATACGACAAAATATTTCTTTGATAATTTACAACACAAAAGGTGTCCATCGCTGGCGGCGAAAATCGGCGAAACGGAATAACTGTTCGAGGCACGTGATATCACGTGGTCGCGAGACACGTCGCATTTAGACTCGGTAACACGAGATCGCGCGGGACCACTGTAAATGTAATTCACGAGACGTTATAAATTACGAATAACGGGGAGAGGAAGGTAGCTCGGAGCGACGGACGGATAAATAACGTGGAGATTGTTAGTACTTCAGCGGAACGGTAACTTATATACACGTGTATTCAGTTTTACGGCCGAGTGGAATTCTATAAAAAGCGAATTTCCCGGGAGAAACGGAAAAACCGCGGCGCCTCTGGCCATGGTTGTGTCGTTTGCAGCATTATTGTATATTATGGGAACCACGATAAGGGGATCGTTGAAGAAAAAGTAATAATAAAAATTTCGACTCCTAAATGGAACGGACGGTTTCAGCCCGAAATCTTCGGCATCGCGTGTTCCTTTATCAATGCTCCTTCGTGGCCAGCTGTTGTGTGTTTTTTTCCCCCTAATTTTTTTACACAGACCGTTCGGAATTTTCAAGAGGGAATTTTTTGTTACGAGTTCGTATCCCGTTTCACATACGATTCTTTTTTTCATTGCTTGTTCCAGTCTCCCGCGTGCGAATCGAATGGAATTTTTTCTTCTCCCCGCGACGAAGCGTCCAATGGCGAGAAATGTTCGCGTTTAATTTTTTTCCCCCTCTTGAAAGGTGAATGGATAGGAGAAACGTCTGTACATACAGTGGGTAAAAAAACGTATTCGTACACCCTTTAAAACAGAACAACTCTTTCAAAATTGGACCAACTGACTTTAGTTTCTTTGTGAACTTAGAAGGATTAGTGTACTAAATGATGTGTTAACGAAATGTTGGAAAAGTTGCAATTGGTCGGAATCGCGAAGAAAATAGTAAAGGGCCCTTTTTGCGACCTTTTTTATCCGAGATTGTAATGAAAATTTAACAAACACATTGCTTAGATTTATGTTAGTTATATATGTATGCTGAAAATTTCATCGAAATCGGTTAACATTGTTATGAGATACAAACAGTTAACAATGTTGAAAACCACAGTTTTTCGCGACTTTTGGGTATGGGTAAAATGATTCCTGGGATCATTTTATCCTACTAGAGAGGGATCTCATATGACCCCAAATACCGAACTCACATTCAGTCATTGAATATAACATCAACTTATTACATGGGGTAACGAAACATTAATTAACTTATTATTGGTTAAATCCGCGCAAGAAGCAGCTGTCACGTTAATCCGTTTATGACAAAAGTTACACAAGATTGAAGAAGACCTTATCTTAGGTAAATTGCAGTAATGTTATATTTTCCTTGTGGACAACACACAGAGCACTGATATTTACATGGCACTTCGAGCAACGATTAGTGACATGCGGGGAGAACTATTGTAGAACGACATTACGATATAGCACCACTAATAACCACAGGGCAGCCAGGAATCATTTTACCCCGAGGGAACGTTTTAGACACCTTTCTCCTACGTCGCTTTCGGAATAGTTCACTCTATATATTTTCTTTTCTGGCTTTTTCCCCAATAATTTCGAGGTCTTCTGAAATTATACCAAGAGACGAAATACAAAGGATTAAATACGAGAAACAGTGGTTAACAAGGAGGAATAGGTCATTTGTAAAAGCGTCTAAAATGGATTTATTGTCAGGGTTGGACGTCAAATTTACAACCGAGATACAGTTTCCTGCGAGGCAGGTAGAAGTATAGCAGGGGTCGTACAAATAACTCAGGTGATACTGCGACAATTTGGCAGTTTCTGCAATAACTGCGGAAAATTCTGGTTACCCTAGGTAGGATACAATGAGGAACACCCTGCTGTACCACCTCCAAAGGGAGGTCAGAGCGAAATGGAGGGGAGGATGGGCCAGTGTTGTCTAGACTTACAGGATTTTACGGTAGAGTTAGTTCACCTTTGACAAGGTACAGATCTAGTGCAGTCTCGTCACAGTCCATAGTTAATTCAGTTAGAAATTACAAGCTCAGGAACAAAGTGCAATGGCGTCATTCAGTGTACCGTATTCAGATTTACATATCTGGACCCCAGAGCCAAAGTATATTAAGTCTACTTTTTTAAAATGTGACATTTTAAGCATCAATTTTTTCACCTTTTCCGATGGTAAATACTATTTCCTTCTAAGTCGTTTAGTTTTGTTATACAATAATGTGAAAATGATACTAAGTCCGTATCTTGTATCGAACCAAACACTGTAACATCCATCACATAGAGGACATAATGCAATGTTCACCATTTCTAAATTTCGAGACTTTTCTTAGGTCCATTCAGAGTAACAAGATTTTTGCACCTTAGATAGACCTCTAAAGTTTGAAAAGTGTGGCTTAATTCACTCTAGTTCTGGGGTCCAGATATAGTTAATTACAATAAATACAGTGGTTCAGTTTATTCAGTGATCTATTCACTTTCTTGCGCAATATCATCTGGCATAGACACAGAGTTTACGAGTCTAGAAATACTTATGGGAAGGTAAATTATGCTTCACCTGACCCAACGTATATTCGACCGTTTATGGAGTTTGAATTATTTAACGAAAGTACATATTTTTCTGTTGCAGTGCGTATTGTACCTGTGGGCGCTGAAACTGTGCCATCCAACCACACTCTTCCTCCTAAGAGGTAACCACGAGTGCCGTCATCTCACGGAATATTTCACATTTAAGCAAGAATGTAAGTATTGCATCGCGAACGGTACTATGTACCCTGCGAATCGTATCCAGAATAAGTCACGGAAATCGGTTCCTTTATTCGAAAAATCGATCCGCAACGGTCTGTGATTGCATGCTCGGTCCAATCTTTTTCGCGAATTCGAAACCCCCGGTCAACAGCAGCTCGGAGCCATTTTAACGAAATTTCCTCGAATCTCTCCGCCAGTTTTCGTTGTTTACAATTTTTTGAAGCAAACAACATGAACTCTCCCGCCATCGAATCTCGAGGGCTGTGTATGGTTTTCGACCGCTGTTATTCCACTCCATCCCGAGACCGAAATTTCGAGAAAATTCTACACCAATATTTTCCTGACTTTCAGCTGGGATGAAAAACAGTCCCGTGTACACGGAACTCCAGTCGAAATTTCGAAATTTTTACCTTGTTCCCAGCGCGCTTCGAATCCCAACTTTCTTTTGCACGGTCTTTCGGTTCTCGTATTTCCTTGATTATAATGCAAATTGGTTTTTATCTTTTTCTTTTTACATGCCGTTACGATAAAAGGTGGACTCCCATTAGCAAAGAAACGGCTCTTCCTTTATTGTATTATCTTCTTCTTTTAACCCCCCGGGGGACAGATCGTATTTTCCTTTCCTGCCGTTCGGTTCATTACAGTTTCCATTCGCAGGCAAATTGTCTTTCCGTTATTTCGTTTTCACAAAGCTCCTTTCACAGATTGTTTTTTTTTTTTGCTTTTGCGCCACGTTTTAACGCGACTTTGATGCTATAACACGCGGCTGCGACTTCTATTTCGCAAGACAATTATGTGGGTCAGAGTGTGTTAGAGCCAATGGATATTTTTATATTCGAACGTGTAACTTATGGTTTTATTTAATTCCATCCCCTTTCTCTAATCACGAAGCTGCTATTCGTGCAAAATGATAGAATGTAGCATCGATCGATATATTTTTTCGAAGATACAATCCGTCGTACCTAAAATTAGGATAACTGTGACTAAGTTGGAGATAACTCAGAAAATAATCAGTTTCGATTTTGCAGTTCTTTTGCAGGTACTTTTTTTTCGTGAAATACCTTTGCACGTGAAACTCAACTTAACCCTTATCCAGTCAAAATGTCTCCAATGGACTCACACTAATATACTTATCTTATACGTGCATTTAACTCATTTAATCCTTATTGTACACCTGAAAAAATAAGTTATGTAAAAGTTGCAAATATTCTTACAAATTTATCCTAGAAACAAAGTATACCCTTCATTAAAAGTATATAATATATGTAGATACTCATATATTCCTATGGTCTCCGACCGCCCAGATAAGGGCTAATTTAACCCCAGATTACAATACTTCACTGTGAATGACGTTATCACGAAACTTTCGTAAAATTCACTACTCAAAGAAAACCCTGTGTAACTTCGAGAAATGATAATCTTATCGACCATTTGGTACAGATCTGTGGAACAATTACACTTTGGAGGAACTACGGTTTAAAAAAGTAATTTAAATGTTAAGATTATACGCACGACATATATCTATCTAAGAATTGTGTATTTTGAGGTAGTTAATTTTTACGACACTTTCGTAATGTAGGGTTAACAATATTCAGAGCTGCAAAATCGAAGGTGATCATTTTTCAACTTTAAACAAAATTAGTCTCAGCAAAAATCAAAGTAATTTAACAACCTGCAGAGCTGCAAATTCTAAAATAATCATTTTCTGACTTGGAACAAAGTTACCCCGATGGAGCAAAAATTAACGTAATTTAACGACTTGCAGAGCTGCAAAATTGAAAATGATCAATTTTCTGACTTGGAACAAAGTTATCTTGACTATATAATTTAGAATAAAGTTACCCCTACTAACGATAAGTCAAACATACCCCAATTTACGGTATTCTATTATATTCGAACATTTTCTCGAAAGCATACTCCACAAACAGCATACAGAATACATTGTGAATTAGCGTCCACGTTTCTGAACGGAAACATGAATTTCCCACGCGAATTCTCCCCACCCCCCGATCAGCGAAGAAACTCGACGAATCTCTTTCCCCCGTTGCCCTAATGGACGCACGGCTGCGAGCGTAATGCACATTAGCCGGAGACGAAACAATTTGTTGAACGCATAATAACAGAGCGTAAATTCAGTGGTCGGTGGGTGTGGGAGGGGGGAGGGGGGTGTCTACCCTCGTTAAACAATATTCGCTACAAGCGGCCGTAATTAGCGACAGGGCCCCGTGTGGGTTCCTCGTCTCTCGATTCGCAGCATGGAATAATTTCCATAATTTATTCTTTCGCTCCGAAATTTATTTGTTTATTTATGCGCCAACCGCACCTAAATCATGTTTATCATTTTTTTTTTTTAACGGAATTTCAATTTACCTTGGAGGCCTAGAAACATTAACCGAGAACACACTTTATGGAGAGGTACTTTTTAATATCTACTATTAAGTGCACACCGCTTGATACGAACGACGAAAGCGAGTGTTCGTGGCCGGGAAATTGCGTCGAGTAATGGGAAATTGTTACGAATAATTGATAACTGGCTGTAGACTTTTTATGACCATTGAATATTGGTGTGGTACGATTAACCCTTTAACTATATAAGTACAGTAGCAGACAAAAAAGGTACCACTTTTAATTTTTTTTTTTTTTATTGTTTTATAACATCAGCTTAGAGCCTTAATTTACTGGGTTTGTACAGCTTTTAATTCTCTATTGGAATATCTATTGTAAACGTGTAATGAAGTTTCAAGTTGACGTTAAAATATAATGAAAATAAAACAAATCGAAGAAGTGGAAAGTTTTTTGTCTACTACTTGTATACAGGGCAGAGTTTGACAAAATATAATCTAATTACGAAATGCAAATCACAATTACAATGTAATTGCAATGTAACTGCAAGAGAATTACGATTACATTGTAATTAATTATACCAAATTTACAATAAAAATTACAATATAATTGTAATTGTTCCGCAATTATAGTGCAATTACATTGTACTTGGATTTCAATTTTTTTAATTAGATTACATTTTGTGACGTGGGACAGATCAAATCATAGCATTCTGAATACGTTCAATATACTGGAAATCTCATCACTATAAATCGAGCTAGAATATCTAAGAATTTCAAATAAACATTAAGTTCCACTGAATATGTAAACCAAATCTATACAGGGCTAAGTCTGCATATCCAATCGATGGTTATAAAACACCCACTTTATGAAAATTACAATAAAATTTCAATTTCCACTGTTTTTGCCTTAATTATTCCGTTATTAAGCATCAGGAAGTCATTGTTACATATATGAATACGCAAGGAAGGAATATACAAATCCACATACAGTTGTTTCATAATACAAGAAAGAAATCCAAGAATAATTATTCAAGAGACTATAAAATACCCACGTCATGTACCCTAGAGTTAACACTAGAACTATCGAACCCGTCACACTGACGCAACTATCGCAGATTTTTCATTTTACAATTATTGAAATCTTAGAGATACTTTCATCAGAATTTATGTTAACCTCGAATTTCTTATACACTTTTTCTTATAATATACTAAGCCATATTGCATTACAGTAAATCCTCGATGAGTGTTCGAAGGCTCCTCAACACTGAACATGAAATATTTCATAAACTAATGGCCATATGCGGCTGAAACAAGCATCATTAGCCTCAGAATTCCAAGCTCTATCATGCTGAACCTCATTAAAAAGTCAGCGTTGCACTTAGGGACCACTCCTTGCCGAGGACCCTTCGAACACTCATCGAGGATTTAGTGTACATATTAGACGTATTAATATATTACACAATATAACTTAGCGTACATTCAATGTTAGTAATTCTGGTGTTAAAGAATTCATTTCCTCAAGAAACAGGTTATCGTAGATTCTCGAGAAATAATATTGTTTACCATTAAAATAAGGTCAGCGCACTGCGGGGAAGCTAGATGGGAATAGGGATGTTGCGCTGGATCTCCTCCGGGGACGGTGGTCGGCAGGCAGAGTCGGGAACTACGACGACGGTTAAAATCATAAACGTAACCGGCGGGTAGCGGGTTAACGGCGAGCCTCGTAAATACACGCGGCTTGACCCAGTATCGGAGAATTTTCCAGGATCGATACGGTTTTCCGCGGGCCGCTGCTGCCTCTCGACTCTGCGCGCCACGCAGACCTTCTCGAGATATCGCTGATTCCGCGCGCGCGTACCCTCTGGGATCCCGTACCCGGATGGAATTTGTGTTTGATCGAGCGACGACCCGTTTCGAAATCCGTGTTTCAACTCGCCGAGATTTCTTGTCGAGTCGATATCAAGTAAACTCTCGGTACCCTGGAACACGGCAGATTTGGGCATTTTTGAAATGATACAACCTATTTCTTTATTTTAATATTTAATATTTATTTATTTCCATGGGACAAAGCCCGTTAATTTACAAAAATATTACGTTATACAGAGTGTTCCACCTAACTCCGCCACCCTTAATTATTCTCGTATTTGTCACGGTACAAAAAAATGGTTCGGGAGAAAGTTAGTGTATTTGAGGGGGGAAATTAGGCTGTGAGATTGAAGGTCATCTCAAGGTCATATCTTCTGAGATTTCTCTAATGGTAACGTTCTTTTAAATGCAATGCCCTATTTTTTTGTTTGCCATTACAAAGAGGAGATCAATACGTATCCAACAATTTAGCGCACTATGACCTTGAAATGAACTTGGGTTGAAAATTTCGCAAGTAACTGGTTGAGGTGGAAGCTCACGGAAAATTAATTGCAGAAACAAAATATACGCCATAATCGAATTACTTATTATTTTAGTGTATAGAAATTTTCAGCCCAAGGTGATTTAGAGATCACAGTGTGTCTATAAGCTATAACTCGACAAAGTCATAGTCTAACTGGTCGGGCAGGAATATTGAAGTTTATTAGTGCCGTGATGTTTGCATTATTTGTTTGTCCGTTAATAATTTTGTGTAGAAAACACAGGTAGGTTATCCACTGAAATGCACGTAGATCGATGAACTAAATTTTTTTTTTAAATTATGTTAGATCAGTTAAGAACTCGGACGACGTTTTTAAACAACAACTGATTGAATATTAGCTTGGGTGAAATTGACCCAGTATGACAACGACGTTTGAAAAAGGAAATAAGACAACGGAGGGTTAAAAAAAATCTTCGAGGAATCTACAAGATCTTCAATAACAATTAATCGCGGAAGAAAACACTCACTTATTAATATATTTTCTGTTTCGATACATTTCTATTCGATTACAAAGAAACCTTTAATTCTAAACCAGACTAGAAAATTCGTTGTCGCTCAGACGCAGAACTCTAGAAGGAAAATATTTACCCAGGAATTCGTCTCAATTAAGCGGGAGAAGCAAAAAAAAAAAAGGAGAAAAAGAGAGATGACGTATTAACGGAACACCTTGACCAACCCCTGTCTCAGGCTGTTTATTTTAACCCGCCTCCTTGGATGGAGCCCTGTTCCTCGTATCACGGCGATACCTCGCGATCGTTTCCCTCTTAACTTATTTATCCGGGTCGAAAGCTCGCAAATGAGCTTCCTGGAGTGTCCCAGCGATGCCTGATTCGCGCGCAACCGATATCAAAAGAAAGTCGAGAGAGCCCGGGAACTCTCGATCCTCGTTAATACAACGGGAATCTGAGAAAGAACAGGGGACGAGGCAGAAAGGAGTAAAAAAAATATCCGAGGAAATGAAAAGAGAACTCGCGTAGATGTAGAATCTTTTCTGAGAGAATCTTGAAATTTAGAATTGATTTTTTTTTCTCTAGAGAAAATTTCAAGAGAACTATACTTGGCGACTGAGCAGCTTGTTCGCAAATGTAGGTTATCCGTTTTCACCGATCAGATTTCACTGAATTGATCGGTAGAGCAGTTTTGTTTATCGGTACAAAGAGATCTTATACTTCCTCTGTGTTAAAGGGTTATGCCTACCTGCGAGCTCGAAAAAAGACACGTACTTTCGGAATTTATTTTTAAAATACTTGAAGACTTTTTTAAACATACGTCATTGTATTCGAAAGTGTACGTTTTAAAGTGCTTACAATAATTTCTTCAATGCAAGATATGAATAAATAGGGGAAATATAAGTGATCTCCTAGCGGCATTTTTATTTTAGGAGTATTGCGGTGACCACTGTAACGTCGTGGTTTGTTTATCTAAAATAAAAAATCCAAGCAAATTTAGTTAGTATATTAAATTATCTACTGCCCGATCGTTCATTATCCTGAAAAATTAATTTACGACAAAATGATGGCTGTTCAAAATCAAAGTATCAATTTTCGCCAAAAAAATTGTTCATTTTTGATCTAGAAAATAAAAACTACGCTCGTTAATCGTGCGGGGGACGGGAGGGGTGGGGCGCGTGTCCCCGGCATAATTCGTCCTCTCTCGAGCGTGAAATCGGGTCCGAGTGTAAACTCGATTGTAAATTGGGATCCGCCGTAGGGATGCAATTAAAATCCCTCCTTTGATATGCCCGGGGACCTCTCCGCCGCGCTGGTTTCACGAAACAGCCTGGGATTAATGATTGAAAATGCCTCTCGGAGGCCGGACTGGAGGAGTCGTCGGACACCGTTTAAACGAATAATTAAACAAGCCACCGAGTTTCGGCTTTCAATCGGGGCGACTACGCGACAACGTTTCGGGTCAGCTCTTCTCGCGGAGAACTGTGCGCGCTCAATTAACTTAACTCCTCATTACGACTCCACCTTATCAAATTTTTATCCCTCGCTTGAGCTCAATCGCGCGATCCATTCTCTGCCGGGTTCGTACAGTGTATTTCGAGTTTTACATGGAAACTTTGGTCGCATACCAGGCGTTATTCGAATGAAATTTTATTCGAATAAAAATTGGAACAAATTTTTGGAGTAAACTTTTATTCGAATAATCTTTGAATAAAAGTTGCGAATGAAACGAATTTATGCAAATAAAAATTTATTTGAAGAAACCAGCGAATAAAGGTTAGTTGGGAAGTTATTTGGAATAACGAATAACGCTACACATTTATTTGTGATTAACGAATAATTTTTTTTCGAATGAAATCATTATTCATAAATAAAGCCTGAGACCTTCGTTATTTTTTGTTTGTTATTAGAAATAAAATTTGCTCAAAATCGAGGGTTTGTTATCATTAGGCGAATCTGAGCAATTAACTGTAAAATTCATTATAATACGACGTATTAACGCTCTACAATATCCTACTTAGAAAACAAATTTAATGAAATAAAAGTTCACTATGATGTAATAATTAATTAATTAAAATTATTCGTGCTGTTCGTGAGAGTTTGAGAAATTAAAAAAATTCGATATTATAACAGTTTTGATCTTATCGTTCGAACATCGTGATTGATCGCTGCGTGCACGGTGACCGTTCTAAATTAATTCGCCGGGCGCCACCTTTCAGTTTCGGCGTCCGATCGATTAATTCTCCCTCGTTTCGCGGTCGATGTTTTCATCGGGAGACGCGAGCGAGTCACGGGTGGAACAATCGTTTTTGGCGACCGGGTCCATTTCGAAACGACACGCTGACCCTCTGGCCGGTTGCCAAGCGGCATCCCGCTCGTGCCAGCAGTACCTACGAAATAATGCGTGCTCGGTGCTTGATGCACCGACACGAAACGGAGCTAAGATTCTCGCCGGTTTCATACGAAACACGAGAACCGCGGAGGAATGCGATAAATAACGTAGTGGTTCGCAAGTATTCTTAGTTTTCTGTCGGTTGGTCGATATATTATGTTGTCAACTAGGGAAGATGAGCTTCGTCATCTATGTTAGACTGTAGGTTTCGATAACTGCTCATTGTCTCGTTTGGTAGAGGAAGCCTTCGAGCGAAAGATTTTCAAGTTGGATTGTTGATTTCGATAACTGTTGGATTGTAGATTTCGAGAACTGTTCGATAACTGTTGGATTGTAGAGTTCGACAACTGTTGGATTGTAGAGTTCGATAAGTGTTGGATTGTAGAGTTCGATAACTGTTAGATTGTAAATTCCGATAACTGTTAGATTGTAGATTTCGATAACTGCTCATTGTCTCGTTTGGTAGCGGAAGCCTTTGGGAGAAAGATTTTCAGATTGTTAACCAGAGAATATTAATTCGTCATTTCTGTTAGACTATAGTGTTCGATAACTGTTCATTGTCTCCTATATATGTTTACAGGAAATTGCATTTATAACGTTTATAGTAACGGTAATTACGTCTTGTTTACATTCATTCGGAAGCAAATTGCGTGAGATAGTTTTTGTGTATCATTTGATGAGGTAAATCGGATGATTAGATTCTAAATATTCGTGTAAATTGACGTATTGGCGATCAAGTTCGTTTCGTTCGGATAATTGAACCCAACTCATGTCCGCAATTTCTTCTCGATAGATAACCAATCGTCAAGATAATTGAATAATCAAGGACAATATGGTTGAAAAGTAATGTGGATGAAATAAACTTTAATGGTCGATTATTTAAATATCAGCAGCTTCACGTGGTACAGCCTGATAATTTTAATGGAAAGACGAGGGAAAATGAAATTTGGCCATTAAGAAATGGCTAGCCTGTAGCCACAAGGCTGCCTTCCACGTCGTAGACGTTCATTCACGAGATTTCGATGGGCGTCTCGAACGACAGGTTCGACTGGCAATCTGTCCATCGACAAATCTTCAGGCTGTCCGATCTAGAGATCCTACAGACCTCATTTTATTGACAGGAAATCCTTCTTGTTCGTCAGCTCGGAAGTCCAAGAGGGTTGCCTCGATGGCCCCTCCGACAAACAACACTTCGTCATTCCACCTGTCGACTGTACTATCTTCCAGATAAGATTTCCCACATCCGTTCCCGTGCCTTCTGTGATCGAAAAGATCTCATTTTTCCCCCACCGTGAATTGTTAGGCAATCTTGCGTAGCAAATAAAAGTGTATTCAAGCGAAACCTTTTTCCCTCTCCTTCTCGAAAGAAAGAGAGAGACAGTTTTGATGGTTTTCCATTTTCATTGCCAAGTAGAGTAGTCTTCGAAAATCAAAGAAACGCGTTGCGTACGATTCCTTTCGAAGATCCACGATGCTTGCGTTCCAGTTTTTTCTTAATAATTCTAGGAAAAAGTCAAGAGTTATTTCTTTCCTGGACTTAGTAACTTCTGATGCCGAGCTTCCTTGGAAGTAGAGAACCCGTTTCTTAACAATTTCAGCTTTCTGGTTCTTTTTGTCGGAGATTCCAGAGTTTACAAAATGGAGATTGAAACGACTGTCAAGTGCAAAGGTTCGTTTCTTTTGCGTATCCTCTTCATCTTCTTTTCCAATATATAATAGAAGTAACAACCTCGAGTTGGGTTTAAATATTTCCATCAACTTTAAATTCTCCGATGTTTTTTATTTAACTTGCATTCTGCGAAGTTTTTGAATCAACTTGTATCCTCCGAAGTTTTGCGATTAAACTTGAATTCTCCAAAGTTTTGTGATTCAACGATCGATTTTCTCACGACTAGTATGTCCGTTCAAACAGACGGTGTAATTTTCTGCATCCTTCCAGTCATTCGTTTCTTTCAAGAAATCGAATCGAACGATCTCGATTTTCTTTTACTGACAACGTCCGAACAATGTTCCTCGGTCCGTTCGAACGTCCGTGAAAAAGACTCGACGATTTTTACCTTATCGATAGCAATACATACTCTCCGACGACAAGAAATCCGCGAGTTTCTTCTCAAGCTTGAACGACGAGCATGTGACATCCTGTTTGTCACGGAAGTCTGCGACCGATCCACGGAATGGAAAAGCATTTCCCAGTTCTTTGGGAACTGCCATTCGACTGCACTCAATGACATTTATACTCCACCACCATAGATTTGAAAGCTTCGAAATTCAAAGTAATTCTAGCTCTCGGAATGTCGGTAATCGAAGCTTTCAAATTCAGCGAAATGATCATCGGGACCGCGGATGGTGTTCGTGGAAATGTAGAGAAACTGAAATTGACGAGAATATTAACATACCCCCTGAAGCGACATAAAACCGTCTAAAATACCTCTGAACTGTACATTTTGAACATTTTTACGTGCTATAAATGCATCAGGATCCACAGCCCTCGGGGATTGAAACGTCCAAGCTTCGAAAGTTTTATATTCAACTTGAAATTCTGCTTTTATTTCGTACCGTCCGGAATTACGCAAAAACTTATAAACTCGGTTAACAATTTACGAAACAAGGTTTGTTCATTTTACCGTGTTTTGAGCAACATCCGACCGCTATAGTATCCATCGCTGGATCACTCGTCGCACCGAAAGAAATACAGTAAATCCTCGATCAATGTTCGAAGGCTTCCCGGCACTGTAACTTTTGTAAACTTTTTAACCCCTTGCCTTATAACATCGAGTCGGTCTCGTGGTGACGATATGAAAATGGATTCAACAGACAGAAATATTATTCGTTTTCTTTGAGTCAAAGTGAACGACTAGTTTGCTGATACTAATATTTAACTTTTATAGTAAATGTAGAATTGCGATAAGTACACGAATTCCTTTTGTTTCTGGGGAATTATCGATGATAAAGTAATTCTGGAAACTGCAAACATCAAGAAAATCATAGGGTAATGGGTTAATGACGTTTAGCACAGTGATAGAGCTTGGTATTCTGAAGCCAATGATATTAGTAGACTGCGAATTTTTATGCAAAATAAAAGTTTCAGAAGTAATTTATAAAGACAGGAGCAATCGTAGAAATTTTTTTTACACGCAGTCTAGATATTATCTTCAGCTTTATATGGCCATTAGTTTATGATTATTAATGTTCAATGCCGATGGAGCCTAGAAACACTCATCGAGAATTTACTGTATATCTAGTCAATAGAACGAGTCAAAACCAAAATTCTAATGCCTCATATTTCACGACAAAAAACGTTCATATTTCACTTGGACGAGAAGAAGAAGGACGATGCGTGTTCTCTCCCTTTCGCGAATCCTGTTTTTCTCTTACTCCCCCCTCTCTCTCTTTCTGTCTCTACCAGAACATTCTTCGATAGAAGGATTTATTATTCCCAGTGGACGCGAACCACGCACATGGAATGATCCTCCGCATTCGTCGTTCCTTTTACGAGATTCCCCGACACACACGTACACATACACACGCACGGGCCGCTTCGGCTAGTCTTCATTGCTCTCCAGAGCCCTTTTCCACCTTTTATCCGCTTTCCGCCTTTCCCACCGTCTCTTGGAAAGGACCTGAACCATTCCCCCCCCCCCCTTCCCCATTTGGCCTTTTGTACCATACAGCGACAAGAGCTTGCGTACGATCGTTAAAAGTGTCCGACTGCACAGTGGATAACGCGTTGTTACGCCACCATTTTGTTATCGGGAAAAACCGTTCGGTAGAGTTGCAATGCATTTATCCGAGGAAGTCGAGGACAATACTGTTTGGATGAATGGATCACTCGTGGAACAGGAATTCCTCTGGTTTTGCAATGAATACTATGACTGACGTGGGGGTCACCGGTGACCGGCAGTCGAATTGTCGGTTGTAGCTAGGAGGATCATCGATGTTCGACTGTATCATTGTATTACAGAATTTAATTTAGCTACGATCTACGGGTCTATTTGGATCCAATCACTTTTTCATTTATTTAACGCTGTTACGACTTAATTTTAATTTCATCTTTTCAGAAATGTTCGTAGATTTGCGAAACGTGGAGAGAAATTGTTACTAATCTGCGTGTTTCTTCTTGTTCCTCCTCATTCCGAATGTACAGCTGGACTGAGAACCGTTAGAGGTTAATATTACTACCCAGATAGCACATGACGCCTTGAAGACGCCCATTTTACGGCTATTTTAGGTCTAAGACGCCTTTAAGCCGTCCTCAAGACGTCATTGGGCGTCATGTGCTATCTGGGAACGTATGGTAACCCTTAACAAAATACGTGTCGAGACACCTCGGTCTGACAATTTTCTGTGATATCTCAGCATTACATACTTCCTATCGTGAAAATTTCTCTTATCCACCGTAGAGATGATTTATAAAATTCACCTAAACAATAACAATACACTCTCTGGCGTGCGTCCACTTTCATCCATCTCCTTGTCACAGCTCCTCCATCAAAAGTCGACGCAATATCGGTCGCCTATGGTCCTTCAGGAGTCAAGACACGGGTAGAAAACCAACAAAATTCCCCGAATGACCCTAACCTTTCCACACAAGAAAACCCCCGATAAATTGATTTCCCAATAGCGACCCTGCATCGCAAGTGGCCCAAACATATTTTCACGCAAGACCAACTAGTTCTCGATTTGCACGACGCGATACAGTAAATCCTCGATGAGTGTTCGAAGGCACTGAGCGTTAAATATTCCATAAACAAATGGCCATATGCTGCTAAAACAAATATCAGTGACTTAAGAATTCCAAGCTCTATGACCATGCTAAACCTTAGTAAAAAGTCAGCCTGGGAACCTATCTTTTCCAATGCCGAGGAGTCTTCTAGCACTCATCGAAGATTTACTGTATTACCCACAAATCAGCCTCTATCCCCGACACAGAAGGACCAATCCGTGATCGCAGATACCTTTTTCCGCGATGGGAGGCGATAACCTTGCCGGGAATCAAGTTAAGAGAGCCCCCAAAATCTCATCAGAGGGTAAAAACGATCGGGTCCTCCCCTCTCCCTATAGGCGTAGCCAGGTTATCAGTCAGGGGGGGGGGTCAAAAATATTAACACATCGAGTGCACAGTGAAAAAGGATGTACGTAGCCAGACACACTTTGTTTTGTTTTTTAAGTCATAAATCGTTGAAAATGTATACATTTTGTTAATAGAGGTTGTTGGTCGTGTTTCAAATTATATTGCAATATTATATATTACCCAAAAATTGTATAATTCTGGGAAGGGAGGGGGGTAGAAAATCCAATTTTTTTTTCTTGTAGCGTGGGGCAAAAACCACTTTTTCCCCCCATGCCTCTCCCCTTTCCGTTTAAGAAGAATTACTCTCATCTCGGATACGTCAAAACGTAAATTGGCTCGCGGGACAGAGGGGCTGCGCCCCGAAGCTGGCGCGGGAGAAGTATCGTAAGCGAATAAAGGCCCCGAAAGACGCTTTTGTTCGCGAGCAATAACGCTGAGAACGACAGCTCGCCGGCCCGCGGGCGCGATGAAAGAAACAAAACGCGGAAGTCAGTCGAATCGAGCTTGTCGACGACCAACTTTCTGTCCATCTCTCTCTCTGTCTCTCTGTTTCTGTTTTTTCCCGTGTCCTGTTCCGTGTCTTGATCGGATTTCGTTCTCTCTGTCCGCGCGAGCGCGTGTATTTTTTTTTATTTGCTTCTCTCGAGCGTATTCCGTTCGGTTCGTTTCGTTTCTTCGCGGGCAGAACAGATCGGCGGAGACACGACTGTCCGCGGGCGAATAAACGAAACGGCGCACAGCGGGGGGAAAACCCAAGAGAAAGGGAAGAATGTCGAAATTTGAAAGTTACGGGATTACGTGTGTTTTACATATTTCTTGTAAATTCATAATTTGAGCTATGAGAAAATATAAAAAGATCATAGTAGTTCACTTCTTCTAATCTATGGTAAACACGCTTTAAAGATTGTATTTTTTTCTCCCGAAAAACTTTAAGTTGAGATTTTTAAGTTTCGATTGTATGTAAGAACAAAATTTTTCTGAGATTCGAAATGAGTAGTATTAGTTCTAGTAAATAATAGCAAATAATTCATTACGCACAGCCATCTTTCCATTAAACATCGATTGAAAAACCTTGATAAATTATTGGTTTTTTTAGTTACTTTCTGGGAGCTTCCGAGCAAATCTGTTTGTTGTTCCATAATCCACATATATTTGTATTTGCAACTGCCCAAAGGATATTTGCAACTTAAAAAAAGTATCATTAGAATCATTGTAAATCAATTTTTTAACGACTCGTTAAAATTTCAATTTTTAATGGTAGGAATATTTTTTCGAAAAAATTTTAGTAGTTACTACATAATTGTAATACTTTTTTTTATAAAGTAGTTTAATAATATTCGGCATTTGGAGTGCAAAAAATAAATTTTTTCTCTATTTCTTCGGCTTCTGAGACGAGGTTTTTTTCTAGACAGGTGGACAACGTTTCATGTTGGATCTTACGGTTGGTTTCAGGTAAAATAAAATACTCGGAGAGGGTATACGACGCGTGCATGGACGCCTTTGACTGTCTGCCGCTCGCGGCCCTCATGAACCAACAGTTCCTCTGCGTGCACGGCGGCCTGTCGCCGGAAATTCACAATTTAGAAGACATACGCAAAGTAAGTAACTTGTTCTTCGCTCGATTATTCATTCACGAGCGGGCGGTCGCTTGAGTAAAAGTGAATATTTAGACTCTGGATGCGCAAGGCGGACGATTCGTCCACATTGACAGGTGTGAAGGTTGTTTTCATTCGGAATGAACATCCAAAGTGATCTGTGAATATTGTCTAATTCTAATGAATTGAATGGATTGTGGAATAAATCACATCCGCAGTGCACATCCAAAGTGTAAACAGGTAAATTCGTCTTAACCCTAGGTTGAGAAACTATCCTTTGACTTACGTTATTACCAGATTGCGGATGTTTATGCATTTATAGCGTCCCCTGACTTGCAAAACGTAGCAAAATAAAGATACTAGTAAAATTTAACATGGAAAAGAAATTTCTGTGCAATTTTGTGGTTTTTATAACAATGTCCAATACTGTAACTTTGCATAAACATTCACAGTCTAGTTATTACTAATCATTCGTAGAAATTACGACTGAAAGGAAACATGTAATAGTTTCGAAAAATATTATTTTTCTTGAGACAGGTACCTACGTTATAAGAATTTATGATAGGCAGACTTAAAAATAATGAAAAATTAAGACAGTAATTATTCAGCATAACCTGCACACTTGTGGACAATATTGACAGGGACGTGCCGATTTCGGAGATTCGCGAATTTGAGGTCGTAATTTTTGCCATAGTTTAGTAATCTAGGATTAAGCTTGAATACGAAAAACTTTTGGGAATTTTGTACAGTTAGGACTGGACCACTGATAATTTATGGATTTATACCATCCCTCAACTTGGAGAATGCAATAACATACAGATATTAATGAAGTTTAATACTGTTAATGCGTTATTACCAATGTAATAAAGCCTCTAGTACAGGATTTACAATTCTGTCTGATTTTAATCCGAGATATTCGTACCTGAAATTACGAATTCGCTTAAACTTCCGCAGTCTACTTGCGATATACGGAAACGCGTGTGTAATGACCTTTCTAATTAGCGATAACCTTCTACGATTTTAATTTTCATAGAATATTCCATAAACGTAGAAATTTCGCAAAGCGTTCATGGTCTAATTGTTAGATTGGTGTGAGAGTACGTATTGTCGTTTTTGTAATTTTCAACGAACGCGAGTGCATGATACTTCATTTTTTTTTTAAGACAGGGAATGATTTTGTTTGAGGTAAATCTTCACGCAGGAACGACGAAACTATTTCATCAACGAAACGTCTTCGACACCCTCGTAATAATAGACGCGTGTAATTATTCAATATCGCGGCAGTGTCGGTATTAATAGAATATTAATTCGTTAGCGCATTTTATATTAATAATGATCGCTATCGGTGTCACGAAACGCTCGAGCGGGTATTATTAATTAACAGCATATTTATTCGACCAGCGTGCCACACTGCGAACAAGTGCACAAAGGGCCGTTGAAGTCGCATTTGCATTCTGAAGTAATATATTGCGATGCAATCATTTAAACCCCTGAAAACCTCAGGATACGTTTTAATTAACTTTGTTCATTAACGCTTTCACAGCGAAATAAAGTCTCGCCGTCGAGTGGAAAGGTCGCTTTTAGCCTTCATACTATTACTCTACTGAAGAAGTTGCTATTCTTCGTGAAAGTATTTCAAGAAGAGAATCGAATTCTTGCAACGTTGTTTTTCTTCGGAAGCACTTGAATATAAATCACTTAACACCACAGTTACACTAGTGGCAGAAACGCGCTTCCAAACGATTTACAAAGCGTGTTTATAGACAGGTCACACTAGATTTCAAAAGATTTCAAATAAAAATAAAAAATTCACCCAAAGGATTAATCCCGTACAGAAACGTTAGCAATAAAAATCAGCTCTAAAATGATTTACAAAGCGTGTTTATAGACAGGTTACACTGCGTTTCCAAGAATTTCTATTACCAAATAAAAAATCGACCTAAAGCATTGAAACCATACAGAAACATTAGCGATCAACTTCAGCTCTCGAATGATTTACAAAGTGTGTTTATAGACAGGTCACACTATGTTTCAAAGAATTTCAAATACCAAATAAAAAATCGACCCAAAGGATTGATACCGTACAGAAACGTTAGCGATAAAAATCAGCTCTAAAATGATTTACAAAGCGTGTTTATGGACAGGTTACACTACGTTTCCAAGAATTCCTATTACCAAATAAAAAATCGACACACAAAGAATTAATATATACTACCGCTTCATAGAACTAAACGGCGTACATTTCAGAAGCATAAGAAAATGCAGAATTAAAATAAGCTTCAGGAAAATTGAATGGATCTGACTGGTACCGAATGTTGAAAGGATCAATCGTAACATGATTTCCAGCAGCCAGGGAATCTTTTCCAGAAGCCATCGAACGAAATGCCGTGCCGCGGAACAGACGAGGAACCTGAATTTCGTTACAAAGGAAGCGTGTTCCTATGCGAGCTCTAGCAAATCGCGGTGAAGATGCACGCGATCCAGCATCCTTCTCCTCCTGCCCTGTGTTTTGTCCTCTCTCTGGGAGCGTTCAGTCGCGAATTCCGCGCATTTTTCTGTCCGCGATACTCTCGTGAAATCTACAGTTTCGTAGTTTTAGAAAATCCAGTTTGCGGGCTCTCGTCGGTTGCGGCTCGATCCGATCGAAACAACGAGCCCTGTCGTAAAGGATTTCGATGAATATTTCAGGGGAACGGACGATATTCGATTGTATTAGGTTTGTCGTACGCGACTTGGCGGATTTGTCGGTGACTGTTTATGGGAACTGCCTTTCAGGAAAGTGGCACGAAATCAGGTTTCCCTGTTTTTCGGGATATTTTCATGTTTTCGTATTGCTGGGATTTCGCGGGGATATTGCAATCTCTCAAATGTTTAACTCTTTTTCGCGGATTTTATAACGAGATTCCTACTTTAGTCTTTAACTGAGTGAGAAATTCTATATCTTTTCTGGATTGTGGTGGTTCTGATCTGTGATGGTTCTGATGGTCTCTCAGAATTTTTCAAGTGTTTCGTTGACTCGTAATTTCTCAAAAACTTGAAGTGTTCTTATTGTGCAGCATTTATTGTTACAATTTCTCACGTGAATAAACTTGATATTCTTCTTGATTAACAAACAGAATACTCCCGTTGTTATAGATAAATGCCGAAATAATTTCGACACGAGGGGGTTAAATATCGAATTCAGTGATCAAAACTAAAACTATCTACGACTCAATCTTTTTTTACTAATTGACTAATTATTCATCGAATAATAATGTCGATCGTTTCTGCGTTATTTCTCGATGGTGAAAAAGACGGAAGACCGTGCAATGTTTATTTATGAATGTAGGATAGGAAGGGGAGAAGGTTGGGGAGGACGTTCGAAGAGCGTTTGGATCGAGGGCACAAGTCGTATGGGATCTGGTTTTATGGGCATTTACGTCTCAAAGGAAACGACTTATCGTCCTACCGGGACTTGTCAATTTCCATATCAAACATCTCGGAATGTCGCCGATAAAATCGCTCGGAAATAAAACATTGCGCCGTGAAATTTCGCGACTACGAACGGAATTCTTCGAGCGACTTCTCCGCTCGCGAGATCGCGATCGGAATTTCTTATTCGCGGCTGTAATTCGCTACATTCCGTTTCGTCGATAGAAATATTAAAACGGTCCGTCTGCAGTCTGACGGCTTTGCTCTTTGAAGCGTTCGAACACTTTGTCGAGGGTCACAAAGAATCATGTTAATTAATTAGACTATCGATTTACCCTGGTTCGTCTCCTCTGAAGTTGGAGCTAATACGATTTTCTAGGTTTACTCTTTTCGAACCGATTCGTTGAGACAGTGATTCGGTTTCCATTCATTATCGATCGATTCTTCGAAATTCCGTCGATTGTTGCCTAACAATCCTTGACCCGTGGTAAGCACACTTGATTGCAGCACTCACTGCAAGCACACTTGTGCAAATCGGAATTTCCAAACTTTGATGTCTTATTAGAAATAAATAGTAATATTTAAATGAAACGTATGGTTTTGATAGACAATTTCCTTAGGAATATAAATCGGTGATACCCACATTTCATGGAGAGTCTTATGTTTTCTATAAATGTTAATTAAAAAAAGTAATATTTCTAAAACACTCAAAATTTTTGCTGATACGAATTCGCACCGGTGTGTGACTACTACGGGTTAATTGCAGGAACGAAGGTTGTACTGGATTAAATAGTAACATGTTCCAACTTCATATTGTCGGTGAAATTGTAACAGGTGGAACTTCCGATGGGTCACGATTATTTTAATTGTACTCAAAGCGACGAGTGAGCTCATTGCGAGCTACTATTACGTAACTAACAATATCTTTTTCTATCTTAACTATTAATTTACATTATATCGTTGTAGAAAACGTGACGACATTCGGCCGTAATCGGTTACAAACACAGAAAGTAGAAATGGTTAGTAACGGGTCAGACACAGTATCAAACCAATTAATCTTCAGCTGACTGTTCACAGAGGTGAACTTATCGTCAATTTCTATAAAACATTCTTTTATTTTTCTACAACCATTGTAACAAATACCATTCAAAGGATTCCGTTTCAAAGAGTCTAATTTGAACACCATGATGCAGGAATAACTAATTGCAATATCCAGTTCCCCGTGCACACACACACACACACAGCCTCCGTAAAACGATTTCAGTAAATTCGCCGTGGTAATCGACGCTGGGAGGGAACCGTTGGAAAAGCTACAGAGGAGTGGAAGGGAAAACTGAGGGGCGCGAGGTAGGACAATCTTGGAACGGTCGGTTGACTCGAACTTTTCCGTGGAGTTCGCCGGTCACGTACGCGCGGGCGAGAGGAAAATAAAAAGGGCACATCCGTTTCCTTGCATTCAGTACACGGGCACACGTTTTATAAGCGTCGTTTAAAACTTGTCCCATGAGGAAACTTTCCTCTCTCGACGGCTTCCCGGCTCTCTGTCTCTCTTTCCGTGCTGGTCTAGCCCGGGCTGAACTTGAATCCGCCCGGGAAATTCATTACCGCGGGCTCGGGACCCGTGCTGAGCCCTCGACATACACGGAAAGTGTTTCTTTATATTCGTTTCCCTGGTGCACCGTTAGGTAGCATTTTACGTGAAATCGGTTAGACCCTATTGCACGCCGCGATGGTATCTCTTGTAATAGGTAACTTTCGGTGATTTCTATTCGGGTTGCATCGCGAGTTCTCTTAACCGGTTTCGCGAGTACGGATTACTGCTGAAAGAAACATTTACGGATTAAACGATACATTGCTCTATTGAAGAAGTTGCTATTCTTCGTGAAAGTAATTTAAGACAAGAATACAATTCTTGCCACGCTGTTTTCATTCGAAAGCACTTGAACATAAATCAATTAAAACCACAATAATAGTGACAGAAACGCACTTTTAAACGAATTACAAAGCGTGTTTATAGACGGGTCACACTACGTTTCCAAAAATTCCAACTACCAAATAGAAAGTCGACCTAAAAGATTGATACCACTAAAGAAACATTAGTGACAAAAATGCATTCTCAAACGAATTACAAAGCGTGTATATGGACAGGTCACACTACGTTTCCAAGGATTCCAACTACCAAATAGAAAGTCGATCTAAAGGATTGTTACCACTACAGAAACATTAGCGATAACAATCAGCTCGAATAATTTACAAGGCGTGTTTATAGAGAGGTCACACTAGATTTCCAAGGACTATAAAACTACTAAATAAAAAGTCGACCCAAAGGATTGATAGCATACCGAAACATTAGCGACAAAAATGCATTCTCAAACGAATTAAAAAGCGTGTTTATAGGCAGGTCACACTACATTTCCACGGATTCCTATTACCAAAAAGAAATCGGCACACAGAATTAATACTACCGCTTCATAAAAATGAACGACGTACATTTCCTTGTGTACCGTTAGGTAGAATTTTACGCGAAACCGGTTGTTCCTATTGCACGCCGTGATGGTATCGTATAATGGGCAATTTTCGGTGATTCCTATTTGGGTTACATTGCCAGTTCTCGTAACCCTTTCACAAGTACGGGTTACTCCTGAATGCAAAATTTACGCGTAGTAAACATTTATCCTCATTGCACAAAAATTCGCGAAATTTCCAGCTGAAAAATCGTATTTAGTCTTTTCCAACACGAGTCCCACAGCCTGGAATCAACGAAGAGAGTCTTCGAACCTTGTGAGAAGCGTTTCCGGTATTCAAATGGGATGAGGGACGAAAGGCGTCGAGAGGGATGGGAAACGTCGGCATTTCCAGATGGAGTTTTATTATAAACTGAGCTAATTTTCACCGGTGCGCGCGCCACACGCTTTTCAACTTCCAGTTTTTCGTTCGACCGAAACTTGAAAGCCGGATGAAAAGTGTGCGGAACGGGAAAAGGCCGTACGAACGTGGAAAAGACGGTGGAGAAAAACCTGGGACGGAGAAAGAGAAGTGAAATTACATGGAGTGGAAAAGACAAAGAAAAGAAAAAGTACGTGGAGTAGGAAAAAGCGAAGCTTGTGGGGGGAGCTGCATCTGTTCTGGCAGATTACACGAGGTATTTCTCGTGGGAGAACGTGGGAAATGGTTAACCCTCTTCTTCCAGTTCGTTCCCGTTCATCGCGTCCCTCTTTTCCACCGTAACAATCGCGGAAAATCCGTCGTGGAGGGGCAAGGAATGAAGGGGTTCGGGGGTGGCGAGAGGGGGAAAATCCATAGCGATGGAAATAAAAGGCCGGAACTGGGTGAAGTTCGACGAGTCGGAAATATTCGCGGTAATTTGCATCGACGTTATCGGTCGTTTCTCTTCGATTCAATTGCAGGACTCGATATTTTAATCGTCCCTCCGAGAACTCGTCCGATCGAATCCTAGTCTTTTTTCATTCTGTACCCTAGAATGTGGAGTCGTGTCTCCTCAGTTCGTCTTTTTACGTATGTTACAATCTGTCCAGGAAAGAGGTACTTATGCTGACTCTAATTTTCTGTCGATGGTACTGCTTTCAGAAGGACGATTAGTTAAATGTTCTGTGTATTGTATCCTTCGGATTAACGAGTTGACTGTTATAGTGAAAAATACCTTACGTAGCCAGACACAATTTATTTCGTTTTTCAAATCATGAAATGTCGAAAATGTATACAGGGTGTCTCAGCTAACGTGATTGCCTTTAATATCTCACTTACGATTTACAGAAAATTAATTTTAATAGATGCTTAAAGTGATGTCCATTAACTTTGATACATTTGTGCACTAATTCTGTATTGTAGTTACTTTATTATTTAAAAAGTACTCTCATACATTTGTGTCATTGGATTGGTCTTGATCTTAACTATTAAGCCACGCAGATAAAAATATGTAGTCTCATGTAAAACATCGATGAACTTGAAATTTCGAAAAGTATGAGCTTGAGAAAAATTTTTGCTTCTCGTAGTACTTGCTTCTTTTAACCAAATAATACTTTCCCCTAACATTTTTTTGCATCTTCAGAAACAGGTGAGATATTGAAGGTGGGGCACCTTGTATATCCGTTTAATTAATAGAAGCTGTCGGTCTTGTTTTAAATTACACTGCGATTATAATTTTACGAGAAAATGTTTGTAACGGTATTTAAATGATTCAACCTCTTTGCAATTTACATGTCACCCATATTTTGGTGACGTGGAAATCCAACTGTTAATCGAATACTGTAATATTCTGAAAAAAACCTGTTCTGAAATCTTCCCTAATATCACAAAATCAGAAATTTATCTGCAAGCATAACTACCAGTTCGTAATGATTGACATAAAATCCTTCCTTGATAGTTCTATTCTACTGAACGTGAATTCAAAAATCTAATTATTGGGACACTAGATATTTTTCCGTGCTACAGATAGGTACTGATAATAATTAAATTCAGATATTCATGCGTTTATGACATCTAAAAAAAACACAGCTGAACAGAAATTTCTCATAAAATTTAATACATTTTCCTTATCCTAGTTAACACCAGTCTTTCGAATCGAGTTGCTTATGGATCGCTATTCTATAAATTCGAAGCATCTTGTAACTACTTCTGCACCACCCTCCTTTCTCTTCACTGCCTCTGAAAGTCAGAACCCATTCGAACGTGATCGTCATCGCGGGGAGCACAAAGGGCAGTTTAATCGTGCAAGTAACGAACGTATCGTTTATTTTCTATCGGGGATCGTACGTTTCCGCCTTCTTCGGGGGTTGTAGTAGATCCATCGAGGGATGAATCCACGTCGAAATATGCTGGAAATTCCGGCGACAGTGAGCAGTGGAGGGAGAAAGAGAGAGGGACATCGGCGACTATGCAATATTTATCAGAGGCTCATGGATCCTCTCTTCCTCGGCCTCTGTTATGTATTATTCCGTGTGCTTCTATGTAAAAGACGGGTTTTGCAACCGCGAGTAAGCGATATGAATACCAAATGTCAGCTGGGGAATACAACGGCCACCACCACCCTCTTCTACCGGATTTGCATGGCCCGGCGCTTCGAAAACTGGCCCACTTCCGCTCGAAAAACCGGATGCTTGGATTGCGTTTCTTTCTCGCGCGAACAGAGATAGTGCAACGATTAGCTCGACGGTGTTCTGGTTCTTTTTATTCGAGAAATGTTGTTGAATCTATCAAAAGGGTCTACAGTACCGGAAAAAGGTATTCGTATACCCTTTAAAACAGAACAACTTTTTTAAAATTGGCCCACATGACTTGAGTTCTTTTGTGAAGATAGAGACATTAGTTTACTAAATGACGTGTAAAAAAAATTGTTACAATTGGTCGGAATCGCGAAGAAAATAGTAGAAGTCGTTTTTTACAACTTTTTAATCTGAGGCTATAATGAAAATTTAATAAATACATATCGAAGATTTATGTTAGTTACATACATACTGAAACTTTCATTGAAATCGGTTGATACAAACACGAGCTCCGAGAGTTAAGAAGATCTGTAGACCTAAATGTGTTTTTAATACAATGAAAGTGATTCTTGGGTATTTGTTCACGAATTGCTCGATTTACGTGAGGAAGTAGCATGGTGGTGTTGTAAGTAGTATTGCACCGTATCTGGCCAGACACCTTTCATACGAGGGGTCTTTCCAAAGTTACGATCCGACTAAATAATGCAGGGATATAAATGCAATAAACTGTAAGTTTTAATATATTTTAATACTATTTATGTGTTATTATTAGCGTAGTAAAGCCTGTAGTACAGAATTCGACATCCGGTTGCATTTTAATTTTAATACATTAACCCTCCGAGCACGGTCCCTGGGTCATATTTATTGTCCCCTGTCCCCTCCGAGTTTCAAACTCTCATGGACTGTTTACTGTATCATGATTGTATTTATATTCACATCTATCTATAGAATAAATAAAAATATCATAGAAAAATATCTTTTCTATAAATTAGTTTTTCTTCAAATCTGATACAATGTTACAATCGTCCCTGGGAATACGGACAAAAGTAAAAATCGAATAGTTTTAAGAAAATAGGTATAATACATTCCAAGTTTGTAGATTTGATTATATTGCCCATTAATCAAGGATTGACATCGTGTACAAATTTTGGAAAACTTCTACAAAATTCATAAGTTACAGGTTCAAAAAGACAAATTGTTACATTTGTCCCTGGTCTTCTTTACATACACACATGAATATCGACGATTCAGTGATCGTCGAACAACTCGATTAGAGTGTTTCCCCGGTCGTGTCGAACGTAATACGGATGTACAGCTGAAAACGGGACGGGCCACTTTGCTGTAGGCAGGGTGGCAATAATGCCGATGATATTACGTCTGCCATTATTAGGTGCAAACTGCTCGTTACACTGTAAACTGTATTCCCGTTCTGCCTGTTTAGGATACTATACAGCAGACCTGTACGCATGCGCCCTGTGTGCCCGAGAACTAATGCCATTCAGCATAATTAGCGTTGCCTATTATGATTAAAACTCGCCCTCCCTCGCTCCACAGACGGCGCTCTGTCGCGTGCTGTAGTAAACAGAGGCAACGCCGTCCTACGTCAACGGGTATAGTCAGCCAGGACCGTGGTTCGGTAATTATCGGTGTGCTAATTATCGGAAACGTTTCAGGGGTCCTGACCGAACCGACACTTCCCTCCCTCCCCCACCTTTAGTTTTTCATTATACGCTCTTTGCGCCCCGCGAAGGAGGCTCTCCTTTTACTTTAGTGTCACTTTCGGGTATTGACAACTTGCGTTATTTATACTGAATACAGTATTATTATTATTAATGGGTTTTCCTCGGATATTTCCACTAGATTTTCTCTTTATTTTACTTTTTAAAGCCAAGTAAAGCAGAGATTCACTGCTTCTATGTTGGTGAATTCATGAATTTCCAAACAACGTTGCATGTGTGGACGGATGTATGTTTTTTTTTATGTACGTATTCCGTGAATGATTGACGAATTATGCCTGTTGGAGATACGATTAATGGCACTACATTTAATTTAGTTCTAGTGGTATGTATTTTCCTATTGCCTTGTCTTCCTCCTGTTTTGTATTATTTCATTCGGTATTGCGATATGAAGTGTTATTATTATTAATATTATTGTTATTGAAATTGACAAAGACTTCCACGTGGTGTGCGATTTCAGGACTTAAATAACGTAACACGAACCGAAAACCAGTGCATAAAAGAGGCTTCCAGAGATATATTATTAATAACAATATTATTGATTGATATGATGATTTCTAATCACCACCCACGTTTACACCTCACGTTCGATCGCCTAAATTCCTCCGTCGACGTTTGCAGGCCATTGTTTCCCAGCCGATCGTCAAAGAACGGTTCAAAAGTAAATTTCTTCGAGTGTCATCCCCAGTCACCGGCTGTTTGCCGAGCGATGCGAAATTGAACTGCTCCGATCAAGCCGGAGGGGGGAGGGTTCTCAAATATTTAACGTTTCGCCGCGGCGAAACGTGTCCTCCCGACATCCGTTCGAGTTCCCCGTCCCGATCTCCGCCGATTTTCCTTTAATGCCATCGAGCAGTTCGTCGTCGCGAGCCGGGAATAAATCTGGGGCAAAGTTCGTAAATGCTTTATGCCGCGGAGACACTGCTCCAAGGGGTGGAGGAGACGTTGCTGGGGCTGTCTTGTGTGTCCTCCGAGTAACTAAGTAGCTCTAACTGTCTAGTTTCGCTATCGGAGGAAAAAAATGTACCCGTGACATGTTGGTTCACAGACGATGTTCCGTAAATCGTGTTGGAGGAATTTCATTGTTCATTGTCTGACATTTATTTAACCCTGTTAGGACCAGGGACTTAAACCGGCATGATTTTGATACCGGTATTATGCCATCAAAGCTATACCGAAACCGATATATTATTGAGAACCGAAATAAATAACAGTATTTTTTAATTTCTTTTTTTTTTTCAATTTCTATAAGGAAGGGTTTATATAGGGTTATATAGGACGAAGGTACAACCGAAAATACTGGTATTGTACGTTTCGGTAGAAGTCCCTGGTGAGGACTTTACACAGATTTTGTTATTTACGATGAAACACCACGAACGGTGACTCGCGGATTGGAAACGAAACTTTGTAGGTTTATAGAGTGATTCGAGACAATGATAACGGTATGTTTCATTAGTGTCCGATCGCCCTGTAGGAGTGTGGAAACTATGTAACCTCAAATAGGCACTCCCACTTTTTAGCGTGTAACTCTTAAAGTGCGAGAGATGGAAAGAATGGTTACAAATAAATGGCCCGGTTGCCGATCACTGCTATAAACCCACAAAGTTTCATTTCAATCCGCGAATCAGCGTTCACGGTGTTCCCTTGTTAAGATTGTGTCTTGAGAAGTGTTCTTGGGTTATGAAATGTGTAGAGAAATTTTTACTGATCTACGTGTTTCTCCATTTTTGTCATTGTTTCGAGAACCGCAGAAAAGTTACGAATATAAGTGTTAGAGTCTGGCGACTAGCTGTACTTAGATTACATGAATTACAAGAATAAGAATTTATATTATTGATAAGATTTGATATAATGGATAGAGGTAATATAGAACATAAAATAATTAGACTTTCGAAGAGTGAATAATAATGCTTCGAAGCTTGCGGGATTAAATGGATTTTGGAGAATCCAGACTTCGGGGACGACGGTTTCCGATGCACTAGTCCGGAAACGTTTGCTCGTTGTACTCTCAGGAGCCTGCTGGGTGCACGTCGTTTAGATAATTACGCGCCATATTTACACTAGTCTCACCGTTGTATCGGACAATTCGTTCAGCTAATTCGATCGATGTTTGCTTTGCTGTTACAGTTGGACAGGTTCAAAGAGCCACCAGCGTTCGGGCCCATGTGCGACCTACTCTGGTCCGACCCGCTCGAGGACTTCGGGAACGAGAAGAACGCGGAGCACTTCTCCCATAATAGCGTCAGGGGCTGTTCGTACTTTTACAGGTGAGATACCACCGTTTTTCTTTCTCAATCGAAACTTCGGAACTAAGTAGTGCAGATCGAGGCGAATTGGATCATTTTCTGTTTGATACTGAAAAAATAATACTCGAAGCTTAGAAAGCTAATTGTTTATTATAAATTCGTAGTTAGTACACATTTAACTTGAACATTCATAATGAAAAAATTTTAGAAACTTAAATCTTAATTGATCTTTCTTTTGCAAACAAAAAACGAAAAAGTGAGAAATAGGATAATTCAGACATTTCTGAAAAAACTCAAATTTTCATAAACAGAGATTTTTAAATTAACTATAAAAAATATAATTCAATAATAATTAGGTCAACTGACACTACTTGGTACATAGGTCGCAATTATTGTATCCTTTAACAATTCTCGTGAGACCACTCTTCGCAGACATTGCACTGTATCCAATCTTCTTTCATTTTTTCTGGACACTATGATCCTTGATTGGTCTGTTTAATGTACATACGAACCATCTGTACATAAGTAATTATCACATTTATAATCATAAAAATATTCAAACGAAAAGAAAAAGTGATCCAATTCTCCCCAAATGACGACGTTCAATTTCAAATAGGATACATAGACGAATTATGATACAATAATCTAAGACATATGAAATACTAAATTTGGACACCACACAAAGTAATAATAAACAATTTCGATTCGCCTCGGTCTACCCTACAGTCGTAGTACTTAAAGGTCGTTCGTTATTTGAACGTTCCAAAATGTTTTACATCTTCGAAATATGCAAAGAATAACGTAGTTAGTGAGCCTCGCCGTTAAAGTGCAAAGAATTAACACTAGAACTACCGAATCCGTCAAAATGACGGATTATAGGTTTCTTATTTTATAATCATTCAAATTATAATAGTGCCTTTAAGGGAATTATATTTCTGCTTTTAATTTGTTATACACTTTCTATTATAATATGCAATGTTAGATTGTATTATATATTATGTATTTATATTATTATATCATACAATTTAATTTAGTATACATTCCAGATAGCACACTATGTCTAATGACGTCTTGAAGACGGCTTAAAGGCGCCATAGACCTAAAATAGCCGTAAAATGGACATCTTTAAGTCGTCATGTGCTATATGGGATTCGATGCTCGTAGTTCTAGTGTTAATGTATCCTAAACAATATTTATTACAGACTTTCAGCAATTTCATAATTGCCCTGGTAACATTCACTACATATTCGATAAGTGTCTTAATATTAATGATCGAAAGTATATGTCCCATACGACTCACAGGGCGTTTTCTTTCGCCACACCCTTTCAAAGACCAGAAATCCAAAACGACGTATAAAACACTCATCGTTCGAAACATTAGACGGTCAAAAACACACGGGACGGAACAAAAGAAAAACGTCATTCCAAAAGAACGGGGTCGTGACAATAGTTATTAATTTCCCTGGATCGCAGTAAGAGGGGGTAGAACACGCAGGTAGAGAGGGTGAACTTCCGGCGAAACTTGTCCCGAAGTTGGCTCGTTTTGGGTCGCGGGATCGCGGCCACCCACTTCCGACCGATCCGCCGGACAAACGACCAGGTAATTACTCGATGAATGGGATAACGAACAGAGGAGGGAATAACGAGAAAGACGCCCCCTCCCCCTCGAGTGTGGGGTGGATCGGGAGAGGTTGATAACGAAACGAAAACGCGGATAGTGACATTTTTCAGTGGCCGTGGAAGGAAGGGATGTATGATGTTCATCGATGTTTATGGAATATCGATTATGAGGGACATCGATGTTTCAATATCGATAATGAACTTCATTATGTTTACAAAATTTCGATTATAGAGGACCAACCATCGATGTTTGGTTTGGTCCTAGTATATCATTGATGTATCTATATACCCAAAACTTCATAAAATTACCATTACATATTTGTCTTGTGTTGCAATCTCGTCAGCATCTGAAAGACTTTTTTCCAAGGCAGAATTTATAGTTTCTACAAAGGAACAGATTGAATGGGAAACTAGTGTCCAAACCGCTTCTTTTGTTATTACACTTAATTACAAAAGAAATTACAAATATTATAATAATATAAGATATAATAATACAAGGTGTAATAGTAATATATTAATTGAGTAATATATCAATTGAGAAATTAAAAATACAGCCAGAAATAAAAATAGAGCTCTTTAATATCGATATTTTCGACTTCAAAATAACGAGATACAACTCAGTCTCATAATTCTGAGATAATGATTCAAGGATCTGGATGTTAAAAGGTTAAAAGGTGAAAGGTTTAATATGAATAAACTTCATTAATTTCTTCTTATATCTTTAACGGAGCTTTTTGTCCCTCGGTTTTGAAACGAAATGTTATCCGGTGGTAATTGTTCGTTAAGCTGTGCTCAAACAAAGAATATCGGTCGCCGTCCGCGGGGAACGGCGAGCATAAGTAGTTCAAGCACGGATTTCCACGGGGCGGGCTGACCGTACACGTGACATTTCCACTGAAATCCAACAACCACGGGGACGACTGATTACACGTTGTTTACCAGCGAGACGGTTTTGAATCCCTGAGCGCTGTTCTATCGATAATTTCGCTGGCTAATGAAGAGGAACGCGGCGTGCATCGTTTGAATTCGTTCGACGATCCAAACGTACTGACCACCGCCATGAAATCAATCCTGTCCGACCGTATCTCGACCTATACTACTTGAAATCGAGTACCATCTCACGGAGCTCACTTGATAAACATACTTAAGCTGAGAATTCGAGACAGCTTTTCATATACGAATCACATTTTCAATCTTACAGTTGTTCACTTTATTATATTATTCTGAAAAAGTAAAATTTTTTAAATTGAGTTTAGTAATTTACGTGAACTTTGCGTTTGTTTTGTTTTTGTTAATTTTCTACTAACGTGTCGACGTAATCAAGACAGTATCAAGTAATATTTACAAGTCTAACAACAAATACTTAACTGAAAAGAACTCCGAGATTAAAATTAACTTTTCAGTCAATCATTATAATTGACATTGCACCCCGACACATTGTCTCGCCGACACCGTCGGACCTTCGTCGTTTTGAGAACTCTCCATCTCTCTCTTTCTCGACTCGAAACCACCTCATTAATCATTGTCCCGGTGTGAACGGTGCTTAATGGTCGTTAGCGACCTTGCCGCTACCTTGGCTCGGCCGTTTCTCACGGTCCTTGGCCGGGTCAGTTGGTAGGCGCGCGAAAAAGGTCGGTCGTCTGTGACGTTCTATCGCTTAATTTGTTTACACGTACACGCCGTGAACGTCGTGACGGCAGCGAACGCGCGAGCGCGCCCCTCGAAACAGGGTGAACCAACCGAACGCAACGACGACACGAGAAATTTCGCATGGAAAATAACGAAGGACAAGGAAAAATTGGAATCTGTTAGATTCGTGATACTAACATTGATATTTACTGTACTTTTATAGATAGCACAGGGGAACAGTCAATCTGTTGCCAGGGATTTAAAAATTGAGTTTGAGTAATTTAGTGCTCCTGATACTGAATATGAAATTATTTTTTGTTGATTGGCCCTAATTTTTTAAACATGCTTATCTGTTAAGTATTTATGCAAAATAAGGGGAAAAATGAAACAGCAATTTCTATGATTTTGAATTAATTTTATTTATAAAATTCTATAGGAAGAAAAAGGATAGTTACATAGAAAGTATTAGAAAGTTATGAAAAAAAGTACAAAGAAATACACAATCATTTCTATAAGATTCGCCTCTGAAACAAAATAAAGTCATTGATTTTATTCTTCACTTTCGAAATCAGTAATTCGATTCGACACAAACGTAAAATTTCAACAGTTTCGATTATTTCGAAAATCGCAACCAATGTAGTAAAAACGAAAATGTAATCCTCGAGTACTCTGAAACCAATTTTAAATCCCTGACCACATGAAAAAACAATTTTTTGTTCCCCAATATAGTTACTCTTCAGGATAAATAATAAATTGTTTCGAGAAAAGTGGATTGTTGAGTAGGTGATCCGTCTAATAAGTACATACAGTTTTACAGTTTCATCGTGACTGTGTGTGAATCAAAAGAAAAGCAATAGAAGATTTCTCAAGAGAACCAAGTGTTCGATGATTTATATTAGGCCACTTCGATTTTACATTTTCCCGTAAAGTTCCCTCGTCGATACTTCAGTCTCCGGTAACTTAATGTATTCACGAAACTGCCAAATAAAAAAAAAACGATATTAAAATAAATCCCAGGATTGGGGGAGGGGGTTCTTTAACGGGCAGACGACTCCACATGATCGATCGTGTCCCCAAGGGCTGTCGAATGTACGGGGAAAGAAGGAGACCTGGCGCATATTTGAATATTTGAACCTTTTTAATCCGTCACTTCGGATGGGGGACAATAAGCCGGCTCGCGATAAATCAGTCCATATCGCGCACAATTCATCGCGCGCTACGAAATTCAAGATGAAGCCGTGTGATAAATCATTCCGCGGTGTCCGTTGAATTTCAATGTCGAGACGAATTACACTTACGAATTACACTACCTTTGTACCCATGTACAATAGAGAATTAGTTCAACAGAGTCGATAGAAATTGCTCGATACATCTCTGTATAGAGTGACTACGAGTTAAAGTCGAATTTTAAATAATAATATTAATAAATACTCGGTACATGAAAATTAGATTTTTTTAATATCTTTACATTTTATTTCGTACAGATTACAATTTAAAAAATTGGAAAAATGTAATTAAAATAAATTAAAAGAAAGAAATATAGAGTTTTGAGTGCCAGTGAATGAGCAATATTAACCCGATAACTGCATTTGCCCACTACAGTAGTCGCCTACTTTATCACCTTAGCGAGAATACGTGAAATTAATTTATTTTGTGGAATTACTTAATTCTTTAACCCTCGGAAGTGGGATATATGGAGGGCAGGTCAATTTGGATCCATACCCAAATCTCGTGTAAATGTTTCATCAAAAACTTCAGCCTGCATTTTGAGCGTGAGCTTAAAGTGTGGGTCTCGAGTGACACCCACGTTCGTCATTCGGGGGTTAAATGACATCCAAACACCAGAAAAACGGTGTTACTGATTTATCCCGAGCAAATACATTTTTTTAATAAAAAATTATATTTAGAAAAAAATTTAAAACAGTCTTAAAATGACTATTGATTCTTGATTTCATGAAAAAAGAAATTTTCATATAAGATAGTACCAAAAAGATGCAGGATTAGGAAAATGAACATCTCTGAGTAGCGCGTAAATTCAATATAAACCAAGTAATTGAACAACAAATCAATTGTTAATCATTTGCTTATTTTAATAACATAGTTCACTCGTTTTTATATATAATGCTCATTCATTGGTACGTGTTCCATTTACCCGGTGCATCCACTCTGAACGTATAAATGACAAATGAACTCGTCTGACCGGTTTCGTGGATTAATTAACGCTGATTAATCTTCATCGAGTCCAAGAACACAAACTGGTAATCCCGTTGAATTGGTCGGCCAGAAAACACAGGATCGATTCGCGAGATGACCCCCGTCAGATGATGATGATTTATCGGGCGCATTATAATTTATAAATGCTCGGGCCCGTACCTCGCGGTTATCGCGGTTCGATCGCCACCGGATAAAATTACTCGCGCTGCCACGATAGAGAGAGAGAGAGAGAAAGAGCGAGAGTTATCACGAATTTGCGCGTGCAACCTCGCGTGCCAACCACGGCTGCACGAGCAAAATTCTCGAGAGCGTTTTAAGCCTCCCTCGCACCGAACATCCGGCGAACCTTCGAGCAAATTTCCCGTACGAGGTCCTTCGATTTCACGCTTCCGTTATCCTTTTTTCTTCTCCGAATTATACTACAAACTGCCTGGGTGCGCTATCGTCGAGACCTCCAGAACCAGGTAACTACGCCTATAGTGACTTAGTGGGTAATACGTACACGTTGCAAGACTCTAAACATTTTTATTAAGAAAAAACTTGTCCCAAATAGCCTCACGAGTGTCCCATTTCGGAGACTTGCAACATTTTTGTTACACCCTGTAGAACTAATCTTGAATCTCCAACCTATCCGTATAAATTAACATTAAATCTCTACCTAAAATATTGACTTTATCGTTTAATGAAAACCAACAACTGTTACTTTCTACCCCAGTATCCCCTACGAATCAGTGTATGATGATTCGATGGTTCAAGAATTCATGTGCATTTTTCTCACGACGGTGTCAGGTCGGCCGCCATTTACTGTAACGTTTTACGAGGCCGTCTCTATTGGGACGTTAAGGACGGGCCATGGAAAAGAGAGAAGGTAGAAACTGAGAAAGAGAAAGAGTGAAACATCGCGAAACGACTTCTTTATAGCGCCCACGGCCATTACGGAATTGCTACTAGAGTTGCGAAAGATCTCACGAATATTATGATCCCGGGTCGAGCGTGTTTCGCCATTTTGCGATTACACTTTCCACCCGTCCGTCCGTGGGGCAGCGAGTAATTTCTCATTGGCCTTCGCGCTTTTGATGGTTGGTAATTTTTCTCCGGTGGTAGCACGGAGGTTTCGTCTTGATAAAGATGGCGGACGTCCTCTTGGAAGCTTCCGTGAACATCTTAATCGTGTATTCTGTTCTTCGCAGATGTATCCAGTTGCTCGCTGACTTCTGGTCGTTTATTCGTTAATTATGTCGTGGATTTTTTTCGTGGAAGCTATTCGATCCTACCTATGATCGTTGCTGAATATCGTGAAACATTTTTATGTTAACCTCTTAAGCCATACACAGTCATGTTTACCTCGAGCTCTGGCCTCATGAGGTCCTTTCTGTTGGACTGTTACTACATAATTATAATGTGTCAGCTAGTAAGCAAAAATGAATAGTGTTATGTATGAGAAACACTGTTTTAGTGAAAATGATACAATAGACCGGATGTCATCGGACCCGTAGGCCTGTAACGTTTTGACCTGAGGGCTCGGTAATAAACTGTATGCAGTCCGGGTCTATTTTCTTTTTTAAGTGGACGACTGACTCTCGGTCGTGCTCTTACGGATTTTTCCTCACTTCGAGTACGATTTCCAAAGCATTAAGACGTCCTTCCAAGCAAGAAATAAAAGTAGTAGAAAAAGGATTTATAGTATTTACTATTTATTTTAACCCATTTCCAATACTTTCACGTTAGGGGAGCTGGGTCTCTGGAAACCTTTTTGTAATCTGTAGCGGGATGGTAGAAGCCGTGACGAACGCACGGGCGAAGTTTCCCAAAGGGAACTTCTGGTGATGTGTGTGAGTAACAAGGTTGAGAAAGAGTCACAAAGGATGAGGCGTGTGGAGTGCGACGAGAGCGAGCGATAGCAAAAATGTATATCTATACGTGCTTAATTTGTCGAGTACAGTGAACGTGGATATGCAATTATATCCGCGAGTTGTGACATCGATCTGTTGTGTTTCTTAATCTCGCATTAATTATTAGTAATATAATTCAGAAATAATTTGTATTGAAAGTATATTTCATGCTCCGTCAAAGTATACACGAATGGAATGGCGGCTGTAATGCGACGATAGAATTGAATTGTACTGGTTGTTTTCGCAGTTACGCGGCGTGCTGCGATTTTCTGCAGAACAACAACCTCCTCAGCATCATCAGGGCACACGAGGCGCAGGATGCAGGGTATCGTATGTACCGGAAATCCCAGACGACGGGCTTCCCATCGCTAATTACCATCTTCAGCGCGCCCAACTACCTCGACGTTTACAACAACAAGGTGAGGGAGCGAGCTGGAGAGAACGATTATTTCACGGGTGGTTCTCGTTGTAGTACGGCTTCTATTGCTATCTGTAGTAATGTATTCTATTATCGTTTTGTCATTCTCGTCTATTAATGTTAACACTTTGCGAAGTTCATATGATTCTCGATGTTGAAGTCGTATCAGTAAATAGGGTAGCGAACAGTTAGGTTTACCATTTGATATAGCGAGAACAATTGAAATTTGTTTGCAACGATCACACGCACCCAGATTAAATATTAATATAACAGTACGCTTTGAAGGTAACAGATTGTTTTAATATTTATTTATTCTATCGCCACTTACAGGCGGCCGTGCTGAAGTACGAGAACAACGTGATGAACATCAGGCAGTTCAACTGTTCACCACATCCTTACTGGTTACCAAACTTCATGGACGTGTTCACGTGGTCTTTGCCGTTTGTAGGTGAAAAAGGTAGGCGATCTCGATCACTTAAGATTTACACCAGGAAAGGATCATTTAAGGAGTTACATACCTTTGAGCTGTTAAATAAGAGGGGAAATCAACAAATTTATTTGTATATGCGGAATTATTGTTTATTGAAAATTCATTCGATTTTATTCATTTGGTACATTATCAAGGGCACTCAGTTTCAGCACGTAGCCTTGCCAATCCGCGTGAAATTGTCAATTATCGGGGCAATCGGCAAATCACTCAACAATTATTACAATTGTATGAGAAGGTGCACTCAATCAACTGAATATTTCAGTGAAAATCATCAATTTTTATGTCGATGAACTGTCTGTTTCTATTTTTACGTTGTATAGGTTTTGTCGCCATCTTATATCTATAAAGAGAAGAAAATGGTTGCCATTTAATTATAACCAGTTTCATCAGAACACCAGATATATCTCTGTAATTTTATATTCAAGTAATCACAAGGAACTAGTTAAAATATAAAAAATAGATAATATATCAATATTTTACACAATGGCGGCTATTTGGACTTAAACTTGTAGTTTCCGACATAAATGTTTAACATCTTTTGTTACTAAAAAAAAACAATGCACGAATCAAGTTTGATCCAAATTGCTTCAATAGTCTTTTAAATATTTCTAGTGCCGATTTTTAAAACTGCATTTCGAGTAAAACGCTTTAAAATGGCAGCTATTTTCTTCTGTTGATAGATATACAGTTCAATTTTTCAGAAACTTTTCAATAATTCTGCATATTCAAAAACGTTTTCAATTTTCCCTTTGATTAACAGATCGAATTTATGTAACACCTTAATCAATCTTCTTCCTTCGACCGGCAAATTTCCCAATATTCAAGGGTTCAAACCTACCTTGATATATTCCGCAGATTCTGTTTGGCCTTACAGTAGATATCTTAAAAATTCACACCTCACCTCTGAGGTAGTTCAAACAAGATCGTATCTACCAGTAAAAAAAATAAATCCCTTAAGTTAACCTTGCGTTTCCGATCGAACGATCTCAATTCAGAGTGTTCCGATAGCGTTAACTCCGTTCGTTCGATGCTCTTCCAAGCATTGCTCCTTCAATTTTATTAACGAATCACGAACAAGATTCGATCATTGCGAATCTCTCGATTAACCATCGTTTTTTCTTTACCCGTGTGTTCGCAGTCACAGAGATGTTGGTGAACGTGCTGAACATCTGCTCGGACGACGAGCTGATGAGCGACGGCGACGACGGGCCCGAAGAAGGTAATGTCCACTCGTCACTTTGCTCTGGTCGTATCACTTTTAATACGTTCATATTTCTTGCAGAGACTCTCTTCTTTCTCTTATTCGTTGAATTTCGTTTTTCTCGCAAGTCGACAATATATTCTACTGGTCCCTCTTACATCGTGATCAGAGTGTTTCTTTTTTTTTTTTTTTTTTTTTTTTTTTTTTTTTTTTTCACTTTTTTGTGCACCAGCACGTTTGATGCTTGAACGATTAACAGACCGATTTTTTCTTTTACACGTTGGTATCACTTTATACTCTCGAATGTCGCAGAGTACTCAAGAAGACTGGGTTCGAGAAATCGATTAAAGTCTATAGAGAAATATCTCGATACCACGCGGTGGTTTTTTATTTTTCGACGACTTAAGTGATTTTTGAATGTTAATTTTTAACCGTTTTGTTTTCTTTTTTCCTGTGCATTGCAAAGCGATCGACAACGTTTTTGTTTTTGTTGAAAAACAGCGCCAGATTCTTTTTGTAGCCGATTGATACCGTTGGTATCTCAACGATATCGAACCCGCTCTAGACACGATTTAAGAGAGGCCATTGTTTTGCGCACGGAAACGCGAGGATTCCCTTATTTTGCCTTTAAAAAACCGGACTTACGGATGAATGAACGGCTGATCCGTTCCCGGCAGTTTTTGAATCGTCGCGTTTCCATCGAATGGAGGATCGATCGCGTGACTGCAAAGATGTTGGGATTCACGAAAGATCGCATTTCATTATTACATTTAAAGTGAACACAATTAGCTTCATTTGAGAATTAAATTACCATCCATCGAATCGTTCTCTGAATAATGAATTACTTAAACGTTCAACTAAATTATCGATAGATAATAGCTCGATAGACAAATAGATTCCAATTTGAATTCTTTTGAAACGAGTGAAGCCAATCGTGGATAGTTAATAACAACGGAAAATTCTCAGCCGCCATGCCTTCGATCCGATGCCGTTTCGCAAAATCAGACTGAAAAGAATACGAAAAAATAACAATAATAAAAAAAAAAAGAAAGGACATCCTCCTGCACCCGCGAATTTCCGAAAAATTTCGCTCGATTTATACACACCTTTCTACCACCTGCTAACGGCCGCGTGCCGCACCTCTTTCAAAATTCTTCACCTTTTTGCCCGGGAACGATCGAGAAGAATCGAGCCAAACGCGCGTGATTAAAAGTCCAACCAAGACGATTATCTTTTCGCCTCGGATATTCTCAAAACCCCCCCCCACGCCCCGACCCACCCCCTTGACCCCCCATACTCATGGGCGAAAAAAAAACAAATTTTCGAAAATCATGCGCAAGAGAAAAAAGAAAGAAAATCAACCACCACTTTCAGAGGAAGATTTTGAATTCTCTTTCTGTTTCCATTTTTCACCCGCTGCACGGACAGATGGTAAGAAGCGCCACCCGACTCTTCTAATCGTCACATTATTAAGAGCTTCATTGGTTATCATTGATTCTTTTTTTTCTTTAGCTGTTTTTTTCCTCTCCATAGATAGTGTGGGTGTGTCAAAGAATTTTTCTACTCTTTGTATTTATTCAACGTGTTTTTTGCGTTATTTTTTTTCTCTCACTCTCTATCTGTCTTTCTCTATATCTCTCTCGCACACATACACACATACACACACGCACCTCTTCCGTTTTCTCTTGTCGCCCATACGTTGTTTTTTGTTTCTTTTCTCGAACGGGGGAGTAAAGGAAAAGAAACGTTTACGAGGGATGAATATCAGAAAGAAATTACCACCCCCTCCGTCTATATGTGCCTTTTTTTTTTTCGTTTTTCACCTACGATCGAATCACTGTGCGCGTGGTGTACGTACTATTTTCCATTCTTCTCTCTTTTTCTCTCTATTTCTTTCTTTCACATATCTCCATTTGTCACCGTCTTCTCTCCATTTGTTCCATGGTTCGTACTACATCTCGCATCCAAATGTACGAGAGGATTTTTTTCGTTTTTTTTTCCTAGCTCTCTCTGTCTATATCTCTAGCTCTCTTTCTGTATTTTTGTATCTGTCTCTCACTCTGTTTATCCTTTCCACGAATAAATATCTTTATATATTAATACATTTTAATATATCTATGTATGTGTACTTCGATGGCACACTGCCTGGATTCTTGACGTTCTCCATTGGTAGACTATAATTTTCTGCATCGTTGCGAGATCATAGTATACATAGATCTCGTTTTTTCTTCACCTTCGCAGCCCTGTTCAAGATGGCGCCCACGTTCACGATACACCCTTTAACACTGAACCTATTTAAACCGTTCGAAAACGCAGGAATTAAAACTAAGCCAAACCGATTGTCTCGCCGGTCGTGATAGAGTTTAGCGTGAAAACCCACTGAAACAAAACGAAAACCAACAAAATTCGATTTTCCTAATAAAGAATTATTATACCGTATCAGATCGACGGCGCCATTTTGAACACAGGAAACACGTGAATCACGCATGCAACAATTAGCCAGAGGTCGATACAGTATATCGACCTCCGACCGATTGTGAACATACTCTTCTCGATGCTACTCGAGAAAACGTAAAAAATATATATATATTTATGTATATATAAATATATACATAAATAAATATATATATCTGTGACCCTCCACCCCAACCCCCTCGGCCCCTTTCGTTTCTCTGATTTATTCCGCCCGAACTCTTTCTATGTGTACCATTGTCCGAGCTCTCCGAGATCAGTTGTACTTTCTCTCGTGTCACGTCCACTGCGCCCCCCAGCCCCCTCTACCCCGCTGGTCCACTTCTACTCTCTGCACTGTGGTATCTTTTTCGTCTTTTTTTTTTTCTTTTATTTCGTTCCGTCGGTACGCGTACAGCAGCCCTTCCACCCCAGGGTGTATGTACACGCGAAAGGCGACACTCCTGGACAACGGGGTGGTGGGATGGTGCGTCCCGATCGATCGAATCGTACCGCCGTCCGCGCACCGCGTCTCGAATCCTTTCAATTTATCCCTTCTCCCTCCCCGGTCTATGTTATCGTCGACTTCCGCGAATAATGCTACCCCGCGGGATTCAACGTCTACGGTTTATTAAAATAATTTCGAATATTGGCTCGCGAGGGATATCGATCCAGTTTTATATGTATATTTTTCTTTTATGGAACTTTTTCCGCTGGAACCGTTTGACGCTAGTAAGAAGTTATATGTGCACCGCTGATTTTATGCGTTTGTAAGGGCTTTAAGTTATCGTTAAAATAGTTTAGGCTTCGCTAAATTCACGAAAGTATCGAGACGATATTGTTGATACCAAAGGAAGACCATGAACATTTTGATGTTCGAGTGAGGAAAATAACACTCGAACGTTACAGCCCCTGGCTATTTAATTATGTAAGCTCACTCACAGTTCTGAACGTCTTGCATGGTTTTAGGAAAATTGAAGGGACTGAATGTGATTTAGTAGAAACTTTGTTAAATACTGAAGTGCACATATTTCGCACTGGGCGATTGGAGACTGTTCCGGTTACATTTGACAAAGATTCGTTTAAAGTTTAATCCTAAAGTAACCTAATTACAAAGACTCTAATAACACGAAATCGAAAAGAAACATAGTTACATTTCACTTGTTATTGATACTCTACTATAAACATTCTCTCAAGCATCCGTCACACATGGGAATTCTATCGGTTTCGCAATAAGTACTCAATAATAATAAATAATAAGATATCATGTACAGGGTGGCCACTGAAAGACTGAAGGGTTTGAAAAAGTCATAATTTGTTCATTTTCAATCCTTTTTATTTTCTATGTTTACAAGTTACAGAGCACTCTTAAAAAAAATCCATTAATTATATTTCCAAATAAAGTAGTAAAAAACAAAAAAAACATTGTAAAAGTTATTTTATATCATTCAGTCTGTAAGTGTCCACCCTGTGTAATAATATCGAAATTATTAATATGTATGTATGTAATACTTTAATAGTTCATAAAAGGTCCAATTAAATTTCGTTCAGGCCTTTCAATTATACCAAGAAAAAAAAAACACGAAAAATGTTGAAAATTGTAAGTGGGTCTTAATTCAATGGCCAAGGGGTTGTAATAGAAAAGTCTCGCCTCGGCGGTCCAAAGTGTTCGAGCATTTCGTTGGTTCCGACTGGTTTTAAGGTCGAAAGTACGATATACTCGTGGAACTTCCATCCTCCACCCTCGTGTCCATGGAACCACCCTCAGAAACTACCTCTCCAAGCGAAAGTCGCGTTTCCTAAAGAATGTAACGTGTGAGTCACGTCGCTCGTACGTGAACCGTGAAAGAACGAAACGATCCATTTCCAGTCCGATTAATCGAGCAAACTCGTCGAGAGACGTGACACCGCCCCCCCCCCCGTCCAACTACCCCCCTTCAACCCTTGTGTAAACCCGCAGAAAAACCCCGCCCATACAAGACCGCGCCCGCCCGCCCCTCTTTCGACCCCACGAAGTTGCACTGACTGTCTTTTATCGTACTCCTTCTCTATTATATTTGTATCAATCACACTGGCCTTGGACTCCTCCTATATCGGCACGACACTATGCTACTACTACCTCTACTACTTCTACTACTACTTCTACTACTACCACTCAAAACTCCGTTGTTCGGCATACGCAACCCCCGTAAAGTCGCAGCCAAAGTCGTTGTCCAAAAAAAGAATGGTAAGTCCCCGAGAGAGAGCCGACGACTTACTTGACGCAAAAAGAAAAAAACAAAATAATGTTTCTGTTGAACAAGCCAACACAAGTAACCCGTTTTCGTTGATTTTAGTCTGATGTTTGACGATATACATATATCCTAACCGCTGTATTTATATCGCGCCCGTATATATGTATATACGTATGTGAATACACTTACACGCATATATATATATATATATATATGTACGTAACAATTAATCGAGTAACTTGACTTTTTCGTTTGTCAGTGTTTTCTGTTTACCTTTCTTTTTTTTTGTGTGTGTGAGCGCGCGCGCGCGAACACGTCCCCGAGGCGGGTTCTGCCGGCCCCGGGAAGTGCATGCGACTACTTCTCTTCGTTCAGCGCCTTCCTGATCTAATAATTGCTAGCAATATTACCATACTCTAGTGTTGAATCCTAGCGTAAAATTATTAATCATAGTTACTTGAGAATTGAGCTTAATACATTTACAAGCATCCCTCTTTGAATTTGTCCCAGAGAAATGTATATTAGTTGCTTTCGTGGCCGGAGAAGTAACGCCAACGATGATCTCCGAGAAAATTTTCCTACCTTTAAACTCTCGTATCTTCTGTCTTCCGAAGTTTACTTATTATTCTAGAATTTTCTCGCCCGTAGAGTCGAATCAGAGAATGCCTTTATCGTTTGAGAATTTTATCGCGGAGCTTGGCAACAAAAAAATGAACTGAAGGAAACCACGTTTAAGTAGAACAAGCCATCGTATACACTGACCGAACCGCCTCGCGACGAGCGTTCCGCGCAGGCCATAGTTTTCTCACTTGTTTCGTTACTTTGTTCCTTTACATGACATACTATATATAATATAATGTCTGTCTACTTGTTCCGTCTACTTCTTGTGTCCATTTCTTTTGTTTCAACGCGTGCTCCGCAATATGAGTCATTGAATCGTTATCACGATTGTAAATCAGAGACCGTAGCCTCCTCGTTTTTTCACTTCCTTTTCGTTTAACTTCTTGATCCATCCGTCGTGTCTTTCGTTCTTTTTCTCTCTTGGTTTGTCCGTCCCCATTTTTCTGTTTTTCTAATTCGTCTTTTCGTCCGTAAACCACGCCCGCCGTCACCACTTTCACCACCTTTTCAACCCATCCTCCCGTATCTACTAGACACGTTGCGTTCAAAAACACCAAATCGCTCCATCACCAGTCACCTCTTCGAATCAGACCGCCATTTCTTCCCCATCCACCAATTCACGCCTTCGATCCCTCTCCCGCCCCTGGTTTTTCTCTTCGTCGATCCACCAACATTTTGGCAACAATACTCGTGATCGACTAACCACACCATTAACTAATTAATTAGTGGACCATCGAAAAAAGTATTTCTGCGAATCGTCCTGCGACGAACGACGAAACACGTAACGATTTCACGCGCCACTCGCTGGGGTTTACATGCTTTTAGCGAACCGTTCTGCCTCCCAGAACTGTAAAATCGTTCATTTAACGTCGAAACAACATCGATGTGCATGCGATGTTATTGTACCGCATCGTTACGAAAATCCTCGGACGATCAACAGGAAAGTGTTAGTGGACAGTTAAATTCGTTGTTTTACAAATTTATTTACCGTAGAAAATTTCCCGTAACGCATCAATTTACCAAATCAGTCGCGAGTGGACAGACGATGTAATGATTTTATCGTGAATTCACACTTTGACTGCCACGTCACCCTCAAATGTGGGTGGCGCGTACACTGCAAACAGGCTGGGTTATTTAAATACAGTTACAAAGTATTCACGTAAAATTAATATCGCGGTATAATTTCACACAAGACTGTTAACTAATATCGCAATATAATATAAAACAAGGCCGACAGCCTCTATTAATTAAACGCGTACATTTATGACTTAAAAAAAAAAAGAATAAAGTGTATCTGACTACGTACAGCCTTTTTCATTGTGGCAGTCAACGTGTTAACGTTCGAGTCTACGTATCGCGATTTTTTTGTTCGAATATACGATCGTCACTGACCGGAAGATCGTATTTTTGGAAAATTTAATTTTTTTCACTGGCCAAACGACGGTAGACACGATTTTTTTCGCAGAATTTCCACCGCTTTCCCGCGTGTTTAACATCGTCACAGTGGAATCTGTCGACGGATATTCCGGTCGGTCTATAATTTTTTTCCCGTGATTTCGCGAGCGTAAACACGGAAAATTTCGCGCACCGTTATTGCGCTCTCGCGTTCATAAATGGAACGTTATCGTCGCTCCGGGTGCTCTCGTGAACCGCGTCGAACGAAATGCTACTGTGAATTTTGCCATCTAGTCGGGGTCTGAAACATGCTTTGTGGCAAAAGTAAAACGTTAGAAAATTACGGCTTTAAAACAAATGTATTTTAGAGTGAAAACCGAAAACTTCCATCACGTGTTCCGTTCCTGTTTTTGATTTATTTAAATTTTTACTTTGCGGGCGATATGAAGACATAGGGTTTTGTCGATATCGGATTTGTGCATACACTGCAGCTCATAAGTATATGAACACTTGGTCTGTACGAGGAAAATGTGATTTTTCGTGGAAAAGATACATATACAGGGTGCGTCGATAAGAACTACTATCCAAAATAACAATTCGTTGACGTATATACGGAAAGGAGGGACGATCCGGGTGAAGCACAGTTAATCTTCCAAACGGTATCGTGCACACAGGGTGTAGTTAGTAGATTGTTTTCAACCCCCTGTGAACCGTACCACCTCTTTCGCCCGACTTTTGTATCTTTTTCTTTCCTTGATTACTCTCTTTTTCTCTCCCTCTCTTGCTCCCGTTTCGCGATGTCTCTCGTCCCCGGGGAACGTGTGTGCAGATCGATGGAACGCATCGAGTTCCAACGAGATGCGAAGAGGAAGGCCGCGGTGCATCGATCAATCCCCCATTTCAAGCGCGGTTCCACAGGCATCTTTTTACCCCCTTCGACGGCACGTGACCCGAACCAACAACCCGCCCCCCGTCCTTCGTCTCTGTTCTTTCGGTTCGTGACGGCTTCTATTATATCCTGGAGACCGCGTTCAATGTATCTGGGCTTGTGTCTCTGTACAGGGTGATTGAAAAATAGCTAGGAAAGGTGGGCAGTCGCGGAATCGTAGCATTAAACAGACGCTGGGAACTATAGTGGGTGACGATAATATTTGTACAAGTAGCTTTGTTAATTATTAAGCACAGCAGAACTCTGTTTATACGAACCTTACGGGGGACTAATTAATTCGTAACTAGGTCGTACATACAGGGTGTCCCAACTGACGTGAACACCTTCGATATCTCACTTGTTTCTAAGATACAAAAAAAAAGTGTGAGTGGAAAGTATTATTTGGTTAAAAGGAGCAAATACTATGATGAGCGAAAATTTTTGTCAAAGTTATGTTTTCCGAAATTTTAAGGCCATTGAGGTTTTTTTAATGGGACTACATATTTTGATCAGTAATAGTTGAGTAATGGTGTGATCTTCGTGTGATTTTTGGTACGAAAAATCTGTAAATATATGAGAGTAGATTTATTTAAATTAATTTACTGCAAATCAAAAGCAAGTGAGACACTAAAGGTGCTCACGTTAGGTAGGACACCCTGTATAATGGGAGTCCATCTATTTCTCCTTACTACCGTATTATTTTTCCTTCAGTTAATAGGAGTAGAACAAGACATTCATACGAGTGGGCTGACGCTCGGCGGTTGTTCGGATAATAGGAGCTCAGCTAGAGTTCAGTTAACCGGGCAATACTAAAATTTCGTTCGTATAAATAGTGTCTATACCAGGTGTAACAAAAGTGTTGTAGGTCCCTGAAATGGGTCACTCGTGAGGTGACTTGGAGGAAGTTTTTCCTTAGCATAAATGTTATCCGAGACTTTAAGGAAAAGCTAGTTCCAAATCACCATACAAGTGACCCATTTCAAGGACCTGCAACACTTGCGTTAAACCCTGTATAAACGGAGTCCCACTGTACAAGAAAGTCCATGATAAGAATACTTATTATAATCGCGAATAAGAAGTCCATGCGAGTTTACTCATTACTATCTGGCGTAACATGCTCCACAATATTTATTAACCCTTTAATGCCCAATATTGCACCGAAGCAACATTCATTTTAAAAGTGTATCAAATTCTTTCGCCAATTAGTATCTAACTTTTGTCAGGAAGGATCTGTAGATTCTCCGTTGTGAAGTAGATCTTCAATTTTCCAGTTGAGAAATTCAGACATTCCCTCTAGAAATAAATAAAAAATGAAAAAGGAAATAAATCTATTTAGTATTGATACTTTCGACTTCAAAATATTAACAAGATATAATATAAATCAGTCTCATAATTTTGAAATAACGATTTAAGGATCTGGGCGGTAAAGGGTTAACCCTTTTGCTACTACAGACGCAAAACACTTTTTTCTACCTTTCAGTTATTGACATAGAACTGTATTAATAATTTTAAATACACGAGCGTCTTTATTCTAATCGTATTAAATTTATTAAATACACTGAAATTTATCGAATTCATGCAACCTTATTCCTCGGAGTCCCGTTTAATGCTAGGAATCTGCGCCAAATTCTGCCATAGCGAAAGGGTTAAAATACGCGTTCAATTTCGCGATACGAATACTCCCGTCGATCACCACGTTTTCTCAAAAGATCCGCAGGTCATAGGGGACAAATTACATTATTTTCTTCCTTCCAACGACTCAACAACTACTATCTCACGAACAATCTTCCAGGGTAACCTCTTAATCCCATTAATCGAAATCGCATTATTAAAGTCCCAAGACACACACCGATGAAATATATCATCGGTTTAGTACTCTTCTCCGCGACAAATTGTCGTTATCTGAACGGAGAAAAGCCGTGTCAGGAAGAAATATGTGTGTGTGTGTACCTAAAGGGCAAAGAAAACAGCCGACAGCGTCAGACCACTCTCTCTCTCTCTTTCTCTCTTTCCTCCCAACCTTCTCAACCGCCTCGAACTACCGTCACATACACACACATACACACATACACTTTCCCGTTCTCTTTGTGTATTTTTCTTATTTTCCATTTCACCTTTTTTCGTTCGCACCACCACCCGTTCGAATAGACACGGACCACCGAGGTCACGAGGACAGCCAACGGCCCGAACCTCGCCATCTCTTCCCCGATTGTGATTCTCTCGGTCCGCGCGGCGTGATGTTACTCTTCCAAGCGGTTACGTGACGGAAAAGCATCACCAGACAGAAAACGACACACCGACTCCACGTCACACGAGACCAACACCTCGATCTTCCCCCACAACCCCCCACCCCCGCCAAACCCTCCACACGTCGGCACTACGCCACCCCTGTTTCAGACCGTGCACACTTTTCTCTGATCACTCGCTGTGGTTGCGTTCGCGTTAAAGGAGGCGAGAGACTAACGACGGAAACAGGCTGGCCCTTGACGAGGGGACGTGTCTTAGGTCAGCTTGTTCCGTCCGTGGCGTAGTCTTGAACCCTCGCGCTGGGTAGATCGCTGGAACGACATTTTGTTCGGTGTAAATTCTTCGGTACAGTAAATCATCGATGAGTGTTCGGAGGCTCCTCGACACTGGTAAAGAGCGTTGCTAATGAGGTTTAGCACAGTGATAGTGCTTGGGATTCCGAAGCCAATGATATTTGTTTCAACCGTATATGGCTATTGGTTTATGAAATATGTAATAATGTACCGGGGAGCCTTCGGACAGTCATCGATAGTTTACTGTATTTCGTTGACGTTTTACAAGGGACGGCACGGAAGTGTCCCCTTCCGTATTTGATAAAAACTTCGTCTGTTGAGCAGTCAAAAATAAGGGACACGTATTTTTTTTATCGGCTGAGACACGACTTTAAGGGGTGAAACCACCCCTCGAAGTTTCGACCCGAAAGTATTTTCTCGAAAACGAGAGGAGATACATGAAAACTTCTAATAGACGAGGTTTGCAGTTTTTTATGTAGAATAATATGGTGCTAATAAATTGTCCGAAATGTAATTTGTTTATAACAAAAAAATTTCGGATCGAAACTTCGAGGGGTGGTTTCACCCCTTAAAGTCGCGTCTCAGCCGATAAAAAAAATAGGTATCCCTTATTTTTGACTGCTTAACAGACATACGGAGTTTCATCAAAATCGGAGGGGGACACTTCCGTGCTTTCCCTTGTCAGAGTTTGTGGGTATTCAAATATTCGGACTAAATAATTGTATATATGTATATGTTCCAAAATTCGTTTTAACAATATGAAAAGTTTAAACTGTCGCGGGGAAATTAAATCTGAAGCCTTTTAGGAAACCGATTTCCTTCGTTCCGGATCGAGATCAAATACTAACACTATTTAGCGTACTGAACAGTAATCCACTTTTCTCACGTAGAGATGACAATGTGATTTCAGTTGAGTGTATCTTTTTGTTCTTACATTTGAGAAGAATAGTGTACAATATTTTTTATTTTTTTATTTTCTTGGGAATATTACCATATATTCAATTTGGCGGGGAGTGGTGGATTACCGGATACGTTTGATGTTAATAATTGAGACGATCAATAGCGTGAAATTGACCATTAAAATTTTAGATGATTAATAACGAAAGACTGAGCGTTAAAATTTCAAATGATCAATAAGGATAATTTATAGTTCTCGTCTTCTTTGCAACCTGAACGCTGCCACGATCCAAGTATCTTCCTCGAGAGATAGCAATCAGTAGTCGAACCCAGTAGAACCAAAACCGAACACTATGATAATTCTCTCTTCATATGCTCACGAATGCGCCCGATTACCTGTCGCAGCAAAAACATCGTCATTCTCAAATTCATCGTTTCTATATCACGAGACACCACGTCTGTCCCCACCCCTCAGTGTTTCGTTTTAACAACCCTCCGCTCTCTGTCTTCCCTGGTTTGCTCGTTTCTTAATCGTTTTATGTTCCCCTTTTACTACCAGTTCTTTCGCCCCCACCCGCCCTAGTTTGTTTTCTTTCTCTTTATTAATTCAACTGATTCGCCTGAGAAAGTGCCGGCCAGCCCGGCGAACTAAATCCTTCTTTCGATTGCGACACGTTATTATTTACGCGCATGCTAGTGTCAAGTAGATCTTAGGATTAAAGACTAATTATTAATTTTAATCGATTGTTTCCTGTTCATCGGAGACCGTGCGAGGAATTCTCATCTTGATATTTCAAGAATTTCGAATTCGATTCTGACCCAGTGAATTTTTCCAATGTTCTATGACTTCTTTCTTTTTTAATGAGAAGCAGATAATCAGAGGATTTCTCGCACGATCGACGATACGTTTATTAATCAAAAGTTTTTCTTAATCAGTTTTTGCAGGTAGCTTCTGTGTGGCGGTGTGTTAATTACCGCGCACTAATATTTTCACGAATGTCCAGCGTTTGTCACGGTCTTGCTATCGAGATTACTTTCCTCGACGCTTTATAACTCGAAACGCCAATTGCGGCTCGATACTTTAAAGAACGAGACGAGGCGAGAAAATATGAAACAGTTTCGCCGCGTAGAAAGTAATCACGAAGTTCTGGGACTAGGGCGGTCTGCGTGACGTCGATGATCGAAACAGAAGGGAATAGGAAGACTCTAGAAAATTAAAAGTAGAGTAGTTCAATTCGAAGTCCTTTGATATTACCTTTTAATTTAAATACAAAACTGCTACCTATTTTTCTAATATCGAAAACTACATTTCGATTGCTGCTTTGAATTTAATCATACTCGTGTTACATTGTAAAGAATCGTCCAAGCAGCCGTAGAGAACATTTAGAGAATAACGAAACTGAAAGTAGAGAAACATTTTTGTTATCTTACTTTTTTTTCCTGGACAAATTCCGTTATTGGACGGTACAAAACCGCAGACCGCCCGTGTTGCCTACACTAACGACTCACCTTCTTATGCTTTCAGTGCCCATCGTTTACAATCGACCAATAAAAATCGATCATCCCATTCGAAACCCACCAGTCGAAATCGAGGATCTCCGACGAATTTCGGTTGAACCGGTCGGCTATCCGGGAAAAATTCTTTTTTCATCGTCTGAAATTCTTTTCCGGTCGCCAACTCATTCGTCCCCGATGTTTCGTCGAGCTTCATCTTCGATCTGTTCTCGGTTTTCCGCGGAAATCGTAAAATCCAAAAGCTCGGCGGCCACCGCGTTTACCATTTATATTACGACGCCGCCGCCGAATATTTCTCTGTCGACTGGCCACTTCCGCGCGACTGTGTTTTCGCTTGTTCGATAAAACAACTGAGCGCGCGTCGTCTGGCGAAAATAACTCGCTCGAAATTCCGGAAAATTCGAATGGTGTTTCGGATTCCCCGTGTTAACGATCTGGAGTTCCGCGAAATCGTTCAACCGCGAGACAACTGGATCTATGGAGCGACATTCGAGGACGATGAACGATAATTTTCGTCGGATATCATCGAGATTGGACGAACAAAATATTCGCTGAATACTTAATTGCACTTCGAGCGACGAATCTAGAGCGGAAAAGTGGGAAAAGCGTTGAATGAGTTTGAATTTTCGCGGGCTTTAGTGTGGAAGTTACAGCGAATCCAAGATGGCCGCGTCTCGAAGATTATTGAGTATTCTTGTCAATTTTTTTTAACTAGTACTACGATTGTTATTGGATATTCAGTTAGTGTTTGATTATCTCTCCGGGATAGATAGTTGAAACAAATTGTATTTAGATTTTTCAACGCAAATTGTGTATTCTTTGAAGCTGTAAAGTAGCGAGGTGACAAAGCGTATTTGTGCTAAAATGGCGGCCATTTGTATTATGTGACCCATCGATAAGAATCTTGAATCTGTTGTAACTTAACACATACACAGCCTGAAAACTTGTTCATTTGACATTTTTCTTTTCTTCGATTCTACAGATTCGGTCGAGAAATATTGATGTACAATTAAGAATCATTTTTTTACAATCAGAGTGGGCTAAACAGAACTGTTTTTCCGAACAAAGATTAACATGCATTAACCATTTTGCTACCTTATAGCCAATTTTCGTCAGACCTATATTTCAAACATAGAACAATCTACATTTGCCCCATTGTCATCATTTTTAGCCCACTGTGAATTAGAAAAAGATGAAAAGAAATCCAATGTGTTCCTTAGTACGTGAGAAGTGACACTTCGAATACATTGGCAATATCGTATACCAAATTATGCTTACCGTCACCACTTCAAATTACGTACCATGGATCGCTCCACGTACTAAGGGAACAAGCACAATAATTTTCGAAAATCTAATGCACACGCTTGATTTGAATGCCACTTACGCTGTGCACTTTTTTTCTTGTCTGTTCTATGTGTTCTTTTCTTTACGCCACATTCTACAACCACCAACCAACCAACCATCACCAACCACCACTATCAACCATTCGAAACCAAAAAAAAAAAAAAAAAATACTGTATAACGGTACGATTCGAACCTCCTTCGTCGGACTGTCCGAACGATCGATCGAACAAAATTCGAATACGACAAACAAAAAATCTACCATCTCCGCCTCTCACTACCTCTTCTCTTCGGCCGCATTGACGCTGCTCTCACATTGTTGGTTACTTCTGTCCTTTTACTCACGTCCACGCTCACCATCGGTAAACCGACCATGGGCACCATGGCCACCATGGTAACCCGATGGTAACCCGACGTTCTGGTCCGAAAACGACCCTACCTACCATCGCGTACGGTGAGTTCTTCTCTGTTGAAAGTGCGCATAGATCACGATCGTGGAAGATCCAGGCGTTCCGGGAGGCCCAACGAGAATCGCTTTAAATCCCAAAACCTTTTGTTCCGTTTTACGTTTCAAACGAAATTACTGAGTTGGAAATTTTCGAAACTAAATTCGAGTAAAAACAACTGGAACGAAATGAGCAGAGTCTCCTTTAACTCATAAAATCAACTGGACTGTTAAGAATTTTGATCGATATTTCGAAAGAGATTAAGAGATTCTGTAATATTAAAGATATTTTAAGTAACGTGAAATTACACAATGGGTTCAGCGAAGTGTTTAGGCCTCCCAGCTTCAATCCTCCACGAATCGACCACGTAAAACGAGAAAGGAGCACGTCAAGCACCCAATGGTCTCCGTCGAGTCTCAAAGGCTCGGCTTTTTCCAAAAATTAATCAACTTCCTTGAAGTCAAACGATAGATCCTTTCAAGAGAACTTCGAAGACTGGGTCGTATTTCAGACTTTCCTTGCTATTGATGCTGTCATAGCTACATCCTCTACGTAATTTCTACCAAGAAAAAGATCAGAAAGTAAACGCAAATGGTAGCTTACTTGGTACAGCTACAAAAGTGTAATACAGAAGCGAATCAAGTTATTCTACGACCCAATCCTCGACGTTCCTGTGCGAACGGAGACAGAGTACCATTGGGTACGCGAAGTTTCCTATCCGTTGACAAGCGAAATCGCGTGAGATGGCATCGAAAAAACGACATAGGCGTGGCAACGAAGGCTATGGAACATACCCCGAGGTGTGTCTATTTCCCAGTAGCGGCGCCTATGGTCGTCGAAAGTCACGGAGATCCATCCAGACCAAAAAAAAAAGAAAACCATCGGACCTGTATTCAAAACGATCTTCACACACGAAATCGACGCTTCGAGCCAACAACAAACAGTAGAAAAAAAATCGCATTTTTCCAAATCGAGATCTCGTCAAAAATTTGTGCGTTTCCCGCTGTTCGCGAAATTTTTTATCCATTCCCACCGGTGCACAGTTGGCTCGAAGAGCGAACCTACGCCTATTTAGAAACGCTTCTACAAAGAACAATAGAGCACTAGTAGCTCCGCGCAATATATAAGTGTTTTGAGCACAGATCTGCGACGAACACTTTTCAACTCGGGTACACGGGCTCCGCGGATTCTCCCCGTCCGTAGTTCCATTGGAATTATTCGTTCGGGTCCGTTCAGTTCAACTGAAAAACCGTTCGGCCACGGACGAGCCTCGAGTCCCCGGGAATCCAGACACGGATGGATCTCCGTTTCTGACTCGATGCCGAACTCGAACACCTTATGATAAATGTTAGCTCGGTAGAAAACTGTCGCAATGGCGGGCCGGGATCCGAGATATGGATGAACACTAAAATCCTTCGAGTCGCTTGAAAATAGCTTCCTTCTCCGACGCGGAGTAAAATCGACATGAACTTTTTTTTTTCATTTCTTTTTTTTCTTGAATCTTAAAGACACCATGAATCTCAAACGGTAATTTTTTTTAAACGTTTCTTGTAATTTTTTTCGCGAACGAATTGAAAATATTTGATTGTGTTGATCGATTTTATCGGTGAAGGATCGACCGAATCTGTTCTCCGACTCGAAACAGAGCGAGAGAGAGAGAGAAAAAGAGAGCCCGTTCGTCCGCGCAGAATGTCATTGCGACAGTGTGTCCACTCGTGCGTACTCATGCGCTGACACGTAAATGTCTAGAGAGCAAAAGGCTTGATCTGTTGTATAAATTAGTAGTGACGTACGTCGTTGTATGTGCCGCATCGTCCTTCTCGTGAGAACCGCAGGATGCAAAAGGATGATCGATAAATCGTGTGTACACCATCCCCGGTCAGCTGAGAATCCCATTTGTTCGACGGGATTCGAAACCACCTGTCGACAATTCTTTCAGATCTCCCAGCCTACTCCCGTGATTTTAACGCCGATTCTCATATGCTCGTCTCCCTTTAGCGATCCTCTTTCCGAGAAGACGATCGAAGTTGAGAAACCGGTGCACAGAGGACTCCCGTTTATTCGAAAGGTCTTTGGTATTTCGGGCAATTATTCGAAAACCTCCGATTCTTACTTATCGAACATATTCCCACTCTTGTTCGTCTCTTTAAGTCGATAAATCGATATTAAAGTGGGTAATCGACGTTCAATTTACACAGATTAGACTTGACAAACCTTCGAATCGAACAGAGAGAGAAGAGTATAAGATTGTCGTTAAATCTTCGATATTCGGTAATCCAGCTCGTTTGGGGTATCATAGACGGACCGGTTCAGTTCCCAGGTTTCTTTCGTGAGAATCGAGAAACGCGCGGCAGCGCTTACACTGGCCGGGTAAAAGCGGCGTCGCGCAGGATATATCTGTGGATGTAGGGAACAACCGCATGTCACAGTTTCAAACGAAATTTGAGTTTACGCATTAATCGAACTGTGGAATATAGGGTTTATGTGTTTATCGGGAAAAAATGCACGAAAACCAATTTTATACAATCAAAACTATAATGCAATTTAACTGGAGTCCAATATTCAATGTATACGCATCGGGTAAAACAATGTAAGTCCACATAATTTGGATAATACGACGATTACTCGTATCTTTCTTTTGTGATCACGTTGTAGTTTTTATTTCTATTAATCTGCTTATACAATATCTTATTTTGTATAAAATCAAAACATTATTAATATGTAACTTGTATTTTCCAAAGAAAAAACAATGTATATAGTGCACAGAAGAATATTATGCAGAATGTAGGAAGCATACATTTATATCGTAAAACTAGAAAATATTAGTAATAAGAAGAATTAGTGTTCATTAAACGACAATGTCTCGAAAGTGCAAACATCTGACATGCGGCGTGTTTCCTAATAACCACAGATGTACAGGGTGTCCGAAAACGAAGAGAAAATCCGTGACATACATATTCCTCATGTAAATACAAATCAAAAAATCCTTTACCGTTTTGTAATCTGAAGCTCCGTTTTCGAAATATTAGCAGTTAAACGAACTCCAATCAGCTGAGCGGTTGGCCGCATGTGCGCGAAGACAGACCAATGACCTGGGTCGCGCGCTTCTTCACTGTAACTGCGCGTACGCGTGGCCGACCGTTCAGCTTATTGGAGTTCGTTTAACTTCTAATATCTCGAGAACGGAACTTCAGATTACAAAAAGGTAAAGGACTTTTCGATTTGTATTTGCATGAGGAATATGCGTGTTACGGATTATCCCATCATTTTCGGACATCCTGTATAATTCCAGAAATATTTTCTCCCCCTCCCCCCTTGAGTCCCAGCAAAACACATTCCACCGGGAAGCTTTTCCATACACACCGTGCTCGATCGCGAGAAATTCGAACGATAAATCAAGAAAAGTACCTTTGCTCGTATCGTGCCGCGAGATTACGATCGATAAAGCAGTTCACGGAGTTCATCCAATATTTTGTCGCTCGTTCGATCGAATTCGGCGCGCGCGCGCACGGATAGAAATCGGTCACTCGAGTCCGGCCAGCTCGAATCACTGATACCCCGAGTCTGTTCTCTCCGAGTGACGAATTGCCCAATTTGCTATAGCCTCGCAACCCCTGACATCCGCAAATTTAACTCGCGAACGGTTGGGGGAGCGGAAACACGACGACACCGGGACGATATTTTCACGTACGTCCGACTCGTGTGAGCTACCCGTAGAACCATGAATTTTGTAAATTCAACGACTAATTCGGATCGGATCCCGCGGAAAGTTCTGCTGTTTTATTTATAACACTGTATATTCTCCAACAAAAATTGCTTCAGCCACAGTGAATGTTTCCGTACTATTTAATAATATTCTTTAGAGTTTATTTATCGTGTATGATAAAATTTGTTTGTTTATTTTTTAATTATTATTATCGTTTCTATGTAAAAATCAAGCCCAGTGCACTCTGTAATCGCGTCGTTAGTCCCGAGTGACTGAATTTCTTTGATTTAAGTTCAAATTTTGTCAAATTTATATTAGGTTCTTTTAAAATTCTATTAATTTGTTTCAAAGATGAACCAACTATACACCTGTTGATACATGACACTCGATTATCATTAAAATCAAAGGCGAATTAAATTCTCCTGTCACCGTAACGAATCTTCCGGGATCGTTGTATATAAATGATCTCGTGGATTAAGTTTGGAACTTTTCGCGGGACTCCGATATTGATGTACACGTTACCTCCTTTTGGTACAATTGAAAAGAGAACTAACAACCGTTGTGATAGCTTAAAACGATCCGTGACTCGATAATGAAAACGCAGCATGAATTGTACGGTTTTGTCCAAGTTCGAAACGCGTGCCGAAATCCGGTGATCTATAATCTATACGATCCAACGATTAGAAATTGTAAGGATCAAGTTACTCCCTAACCTCCCCCTAAAATTCGAATGTTTCGATCGTGCGATTCGATGCTGACTAAAAGTCTGCAACCAGTTACTCTTCGGTAAATATGGTACTGTGATACGATATTTGAAAGGCTTCAATTTTCTACACCCCTGTACTGTCGGGACTTCAACCCCTTACGTTGTGGCTCGCAATTTAGTCAATTACCAGTAGTTCGCTTCTTAACCCGTAACCGTGCGCCTAGAATTTTCGGGACGTTTTGTGATCTGATCCTTCGAATTGTTTTATCATTAATAATACAGATTTAGGGTTAACCGTTTTTTAACTGCTTTTCTTTATAGTTAGATACAATAGATATTTTTCTGTTATTAGTGTAAAAACACAGTGGTTCTCGTTTAGTGGAAAAATCATGATTACACGGTTGTACACCGAGTGATGCTTTTAAATTAGTCACTAATTTTTTTAAAATAATTAACAGTTGAATATATTGATGGGGACAAGAACTTGAAGATTAAAATTTAACGGCTTCAAAATAATGCGGATAAGTAGGAAAAACTAAATTAGACGAATGATTCGGGTATCACGTACACGCTTATTTAAATGTTCATACATTAAGATTCTACGCATTTTCATTTCCAACCCTTTACAATTTTAATTGAAGATCAGTTTTAATAACAGTCGCGTTTTCCCACCGCTCTCTCTATAATTACAGTTCCTGTATACAGCGTAATTAAAGCGTGAAACGCGAAAAAGACGGTGGAAACACACTTTCTAGGTCACAATGTTCCACCGTGCACCCGCGAACATCGTTCGCGACAAGTTATTTCTTCCCTTCTGTTCTAAATGCAGCATAAACTACGGACTTTACGCGTTCGTATCACAAACAGGATAAACGAGACAGTTTACAACGAGAATTTTCCGTAATACCATAATACCATTTTTATATCTCACGTGATGAAACATTTAACGCCGTAACGTACATTTCGATAAACATAAATATATAATAATAAACAAATAAATATTAAATAATTCCCGATCCAACAGTTCTCAATAAAGAGTAAATACGATATACAATTATTAAAAATCATACAGAATATCCATAAGTTTCAATCTCAAGAAACTAAAGCACACGGGAATGGAAACGATCGAGAACCACTGTGTCGCTGGCCCGCCAGTGTAGCCAACCTACCTCCGTAATCCCATGAAAGTCCCCCAGGATCGCTTGAAATCCCAGCCGCGGCGTGGCGCAGCGTCGCGGAAAATTTCTGGCGCGTGGATACGGGTCGGAGGGAACAATAATGAAAAAAAAAAAAAAACGAAATGAAAAAAAAAATGCGAACGAGAAAGTAGGCAAGTAGCGGTGAATTAACCAACGGCGACCGGTTAAAAGCGCCGTAGTGACCGATGGTGCGTACGTTTCTCGCGCTCAAGCCTGCATGTGCATGCGACCTCTTTCTCTTGCATCTCGTATTTTTGCATAACAAAACAGCCACCCCTTCCCCCTTGGATATGCAGTCGGCGCGGCCTGCACGTAGGACACATAAGTACATATGTATATACACTACCATCCAGAAGTATCCGAACACATATACAACGATGAAAATCTGCGAAATGTTCTACGAGTTTTTATAAATGATTTCTGTACAAAACGTATTTATTGGTTTTTATAATTTTGTTAGCGCTCGTCGCTAACACAGGTTTATGACACGGTCAGGGATTTTTAAAATTGATTGGAAACCTTCGGAAGGAAACGTGTTTCTGACATTTGGCAACCAAATGTGCAGGAGACTCACCTTGGAAGGGTCCGCATGACCATCGACGTGTCATAAACCCCAGACTTCGGGACGGTACCTTTGTGCGGGGACTTAACGGTTTCTCGGAACCGCGAGAGGAAGGTGGAACCGACGGGAAAGTCCAGGATGTTGCCGAACTGCCGTCCAACCCCATCGTCAGAGGGTTGCGACAACCCCTCCTTTAAAGTATCGCGCCAAGGACGCATGGAGGGGATGCACGGGCCCAGCAACCATTTTTCCGGATAGTTTTGTGAGACAGTCAGTCAGAGATATTGACAAGCAAACAGTCGTCCGGTACAGTCGCATCTACAGACAAATTTTAGAACGCTCCAACAATTAGGTTGGAGCTCTAAGTGAACAATTAGGTTCCTTGTATTTATTTAAGAGCACTCAGGCTCTTTTGTACATACTGTAAATAAATATAGTTCAGTTATTAGTCCCAACATTGGGTCCCAAACAGAGTGTCGTGATCCTATAAAATTTTATCTTACCGAAAGTGAATATAGTAAATTGTTATAGAAGAATTAAAGTGATATTTATTAAGAAATAATATCGATAAAAGTACTCGTGACCAAAATTGAATGAAAAGGTATGTAGGTAGAATACACATATAAAGAAGAAATAAGTCTCAGCTTCCTTTTTCGAACTTCTGTTGTACTTTTATGGCGTTTAGACGAGTATCAGTCGTGTAAATTGAAAGAAACATGACGGTAAGACGATGCAGGCGTTTCGTTAGAATTCGTTTGAGTTTATCTGCGGCAAGAGACTGCGAACTCGAGTTCTAAAGAAGAATTAACGACAAGAGAACCTGGTACTATTGTAAAATTAGACAAACAATGCTGTTCAATTGATAAAAATGATTATTAGTCTTATTCATTCAAGAATAGTAATATTCTAATGTCGACAATGTTTTGTGTCCGGACACTTATGGATGGTAGTGTATATACATGTATATACATAGTTATATATATACATATAGATAAAGAATTATCTATGTATATATGGTTATCTATCTATATAATATACGGTTTATAATAACGCACGTTTACACACGGCTTTCGTTTACCACGTGCACGCGTACGTAGCTGCGTGCATTTATATGCAATGAGCTTGTGCTATTATCCCTCGTGCACACTCTGTCTATAGATATATTAAATATACGGCACCGCGTGTGTATATACACGGTGTCGGGAATATATGCGGGCAAATTTGTGGATCGTACGTACACGGAACGTTTAGAAGTCCTGTTCTGTTTGTTTCGCGAGACACTGTTATGTTGGGGTTATTGTTCACAAGAGTCCATTAAACCGCGACTACACTGGGGAATACGAGTTAAATCGTACAACTGTATAGAAATCTTTGTTGGTTAGTAGATTGCGGAGTTTATTGTAAATTCTCCCCTTTTTGTGGACTGAAAGTGACATAGTAGCATAGAGGGTGTTCTACCTAGCGTGAGCATCTTTAGTATCTCACTTGTTTTAGATTTGCAGGAAATTTATTTGAATAAATGCTCAAAGTGATGTCCACCAACTTCGATAAATGTTTATACTAATCCCTCTATCGTAGTAATTCTATTATTATTTAAATCTACACTCACATATTTATAGATTTTTCGTGCTCAAGGTCACATGAAGGTCACACTATTGTAGGTCATTGGATTGGTCTTGATCTCAACTATTACGCCACACTGATAAAGATATGTACTTCTGTTTAAAAAAAAATCGATGACCTTGAAATTTCGAAAAATATGATCTTGAGACAAATGTTTACTTATCATAGTATTTGCTCCTTCAAACCAAACAATTTTATCCCTTCACATTTTTCTTTTTGTATCTGCAAAAACAAATCAGATATTGAAGATGCTTGTGGAACACCCTGTATTTTCTCCAACGAGGGGTTTCATTATGTTCAGAATAAAGTAAATTCTTCCACTGTCTGTCGGTTGTCCAGTTACTAACTTTTTATAGTCTCTTCGCCGGACTCCGTTATTACACAGTTGTGTCAAGAAGTAAAACTTTTTATGCATCGAATCTAGAGTTTTTTTCAACCGGACTTTCCAACGTGCAACACCGATTCAAAATCAAGATGTTAAATTTCATACTCCAATGATATTTTTCAATAAGTACCATCTTTCAACGAGTATAAACGCATTTTCCCAAACGACTCCGTTCGTACGCGATACAAGCTCGACCGCATACATTCCAACCACCCGGTATACAATGGTTTCCCCTTACGGTTCTCCAGCTGTTCCGTGTCGAAACTTGATGTCCACGGAGCCGAGATAAAACCTGACGGGGTTTCGATGAGTCCACGCTAGATCGTTGAAACGTGTTCGAATCTCGCGATTCTCGATCGTGCGAAACGCGTTTTTGTCCTCGCGATGAAAATACGCAATTACGTATTAACCCTACACTATTCAGCTGATTATTCGATATTTTTCTCGATCTTTTTCTCGTGGTATTTTTTTCTCTCGATTTCGCGCCTTGTACCGCGGTACAATGTAAAAAGTTCGCGCTCGTTAAACGTTTACGGGTCGGTTCGCTGACAAGAGAAATGGAGAATAACGTCGATCGCGAACGATCGCGACGATTCACCGAAACCTTTGACTGGGTTTTCTCACTGATTCGCAGGAGCGATACCCGTAAAAAATGTGTATGGTATTCTCCCCGTTGGACGGTGAAATATCGATTCTCTGTAACGTCGAGACTAATACGCACTCGCTCGTCGCGTGCACCGAGTTTTTGGCTGTAGTATTTGGCTGTTTGTTGTTTGCCGTGAGACCCGAGAATAACGAGTGACTTATGTTTCTGTTTTTTTTTTTTTTTTTTTTTTTTTAAATAACATGTACCCGGTAAGCTGTGGTATGAATAACGTAGTTTTCTCGCCGAGATCGATTCCTCCTGCGACGCGAAGTCGCGGAGCGAATCGGTGATGTCGATCTCGCGAAGGCCGGAATCCTCATTCTCAGCAGCGTACGTCGTTGTTTAGGCTGTTAGAATGATTAATTCCGTATTTTTGTTTTCTATTCTTCTCGTGTTTTTTTCTTTTAGTGATACTTTAAGAGTACGAACGTCGGAAAGGAATGGATCGATAGATCGCTAGTGGTTTTGACGCTGAAACGTGTTCGTAGACGCCTAGAGCAGTAACTTAGAAATTCGATCATCCGTCGATCGAATATTGTACGACGCCTTCGCGATTTCGTCGATCACCGTCGATATTGTACGAGACGCTCTCGTAGAATTGGATCGTTCTAACCCGATGTCCTCGATTTTTTAGGCGCTGCAGCGAATCTACGCCGGGAGGTAATCAAAAACAAGATCAGAGCCATTGGAAAGATGGCGCGAGTCTTCTCCGTCCTGAGGTCAGTACACACGTTTATCAGATGAAAATTTCGTCGGTAGAACTTTAACACTGGAACGATAAACGCATATTTGCTTCGACCGGTGGATAAACGTGAAAAACTTTCGAAAATTTAGAAATTTAGAAATTGACTAATTTCTTCACTTTCATGTCGTAATAAAAAGTGCAAAAGATCTGAGAAAATGTATTGTCAAAACATTTCAATCATCGTTGTAAGAGTGTATTGACAAGTCATTTGACTTGCTTGGTAGTTCTAGTGTTAATTAAAATCTGATCGCTTTACCAATACCGGGTAATTTGAAAATAGAGTTGATTTTCTGTGGAATATAAATAACGAAACACATACGGTAAGTGATTCAATTAATTAACAAGGTCACGGTGTACCTTGATACCGCCGTAAAGACGGTTGTAAGTCGAACGACTCCGTTTACGCGACACCATTCGTTAAACCTCGAAGGAAACTATATTAAAATACCATTTTCGTCGAGTTTTACGTTTAAAGACCGGTAAAAGGTGCCATTCCGTCATTTTTAACAGCGTCCCCGTTTCGATCGCCGATTTAAAGAATTCGTAAATTTACAAAATCTCGAGACACTCTAAGTGTAAACCGTACTATTTTTACGCATAATTCGTTCACAGAAGAGGGGTACCAATAATCACCTTTACTACTGAAAATGGAAAATGGTCCGCGATTTATAAATCCTTTATCGGAGGATAGAACTCCCGATCGCGAAATACATATTCACGCGAATCGTTAAACGCGCCGCCACGAACGAATTAATTCCCGAGGATCAGCCAACGTTTTAAATACAGACCGTTTAACGATCTCTCCCGATCGTGGAATAGGATTTTTATTTGTCGTTTAACGTGTTCATTTATCAGTTTGTTTTTTTGTGCTCGTTATTTTCAGGGAGGAGAGCGAGAGCGTGTTACAGCTGAAGGGACTGACACCGACTGGAGCTTTACCGCTTGGCGCGTTGTCGGGTGGCAAGAGGTCTCTACACAACGGTAAACATCATGTTTCTCATCTAAACTATTTCAATTTATTAGTAAACTGCCGATTTTACGCATTTATAGCCAATAGGCTTATGTGAAATACAAAAGCGAAGAAACTTTCGTCAGACGCAATATATTTTCTATTGTAGCCAGTAAAATATTTAAGAGAAAAAATAAATTTCTACCTTTGCTGTTGCCGTAAAAAATTGCTTTAGAAAATGTCATTTCGCGTAAAAATCCGGAGTATACTTATTAGGTAATGAACTCGTTAAAAAAAACTGCAAGTCTTCGAATGTCACCAATGCAGATCTTTGATCTGATGAATATCTATTAAACACTGCAATGGTCGCATATCTTGCTATCGTAATCTCTATGTACCCTGCATACAGTATTCGAAACATTAATTCTGGATCAGATTTCCTGTATCTTGTGTCTCTGAAACATCCTCCACAGTATTGTCCGAGAGGTCCATGGATTGGACATGTTATTGATTCGTACTACTGAGAGACACGTTACCACTTTGCATTGAAATCGATAGCATCAGTTGAGTCTTCGTCTGAAGCAAAGCTCGTTAACTCGACAAAGTAAAAAACAAATATCATTGTTTCAAATTTGACCTGAACTACGCCAGGGCATAATAAAGACCCGATAAAACATAATTAACACGTTGACTGCCACTGTGAAAAGGGCCTACGTAGCTAGACACAGTTTATTTCGTTTTTTAAGTCATAAATCGTCGAAAAAATAAGATCGTCAAAAACGTAAATAGAGGCTGTTGGTCCTGTTTTAAAGTATACTGTTATATTAGTTTCATGCAAAAATATGGTAACAATATTCAAATAATCCAACGTCGTTGTAATGTACGCGTCGCCCATATTACCTATACGTAACTTTGATTCTTGTGTATTCTTATATTTTCTTGTTAATTTTCTATATTCTTATATAGTTCTTTCTCTTTTTCCGTTCTTAATTCCGTTACTCGTTATTTTATCCTTAATTACGCATTCCTTTCTACAAAAACGTAACTTTCTGTACATTCTTGGAAATATATTTGTAAATTTTTATCTTTTCTTTTTGTTTATTTTTTTTATTCTTCATGTAGTCCTGTTGAACTTTCGTGAAATTTTGATAAACATTCTGTATAGTTACTATAAGTTTTCGTAAACTCTGGTACATCTTTACGTATTATTGTACATCTAAACATATTGTTTGTTCTCCAGACTTGCGTATACTTGTATATTATACCAAAACGCTCATAACCCGTCTGTAAATAAACATACACGATGTCCCATTTAAATCAACCCACTCGAATATCTCCGACTATTGTCAGAAGCATTTTTTAGTATCGTCAACAGTTTCGGAGATATTCGAATGGATCTATTTAAATAGGACACCCTATATATTACTATTATTATATTGGGGTGATGTGGCAGTTAAAGTGTTAAAGGGCAAACATTTCTGTAACTGCTCTGATAGAATTAATCGCTACGAAAAGTTTACCGATTATTTTCCCAATTTCCTCGGAATTTTCCCTAAAATTTTTGTAAAGCGAATAACAGACTGCCAAATTCCATGAAAATTCAGACGTTCTGACCGTTGTTCGTTGGTTTTCCAGCACTCCAAGGCTTCTCGCCGAACCACAAAATCACCTCGTTCGCCGAGGCGAAGGGTCTCGACGCCATAAACGAAAGGATGCCGCCAAGAAAGGACGCCCCGCCCACGCCGGTGAACGAGGAGAAGCCCGTGATAAAGCCGCCGGCTTCTGCGGGAGACAAGCGGGACCACAACACACCGCAACCGCAATCGTGAGCCTCACACTCGTCCAATCAAGGTACACATCACGGCCACGTGGACGATCCTGACCGAGGGAGATCCCTCTCCGTTCTCGATCTCTCTTTTCTCGTTCTATTTCTGCGCCGTATGGATCAGGATCTTTGGTCCTTGATCGACGAACGACGACGGCGAACGTTGCCCAACGGGGCACGTACCAGCGGGGATCGTTCGCCGTTGCGGACCGAAACGTTGTTCGAGCTGTTTCGAGTCGAATGACAATCGTTCACGGAGAAATTCTTCAGAGATTCGAATAGTTGTCGACGGAAAACGTTTCCACGAGTGATCGTGTATCGAACAAAAATAAAGAAAACTCACCACGAGACAGTCATCACCTCGAATTAACCATCGGAGCTCCCATGGGTAGCTACTTTTAGCCATGAACTTGGCGAATTTTTGTAGAAATCTAAGAGCGCCCTGGCGCTTATTGGTACTTATCCGTGGCAACATAACGAAGCACGTATGCGTAAATATATGGATATTTATATATATAATATTGTTATTTACAAAAAAAAATAGTTTTCAAAACATCTCCCATCACTTTCTACACATTTACGCCATTTCGGGGACAGTTGACGAATTCCCCTTCGTAAAAATAATGGCGGTTCTGAATCAGTAAATAATTGTGGGAGCCACGAATTAATTTTTACACCTCATACCTACAAATTTGTATATAAATATTATTATGTGCATATTTGTATTTATTAAGTTGTTATTTGTATATTCATTTATGTAATAACATCGATTAGTACTAATAAGCGCCACACGGTGTGCAGGTCGCACATGGTCTACCTACGCGAGACTAGAGCACTAGAGAGGAAGGTATTCGCATTCGTCATTTTAGGTCCAGATGGATAAGTCTACAAAGAGTTCAGGTTAACCCTTTTGTGGGCAACCAAAAGATTCTGATAGATTAGATGAACATAGATAATTTTACTTTCATACTTTTCCAAAACTCTTAGTTTTTCCTTATAATATCAGAAGTACTGTTTCAGACAAGAACCCAAAAAATTGTGAAAGGAAATCTAGGAATGGGTACTTGGGTACGTCGGTTGCCTACTCAAGGGTTAAGACACTCTAAAGGTGAGTATGTTCAGCCGCCATTTTAGTTTCTCTGGAGAGAGAAAGGAATGGAAGATACCACCTGGACCCAAAATGGCGGATGAACATACCCATTTCTCTAGTGCCTTAGCAGGGTAAGATCCGTAGATCTCTAGAAAAATTCGCCAAGTTCACAGTTCAAAGTAGCTACCCATGGGAACTCTGTTAACCATGCACGAATCGCACAAACCCGGCGCAATGTCACCGGGAATCCAGTTCATCGTAACTAACAACTCATCGACAACCACGACTAAACTTGGTGTTCGACACGCCGCGATTCACAAGCTTCGTGGCATGTCTTGCATGTGCCGGGTAACGGGAACACTCTGTCGACCTTTTGGGTATATACGCATGTTGTTGGTAAACGTTTGTTTGTTCATCGTTGACGGTGATTATCATTCGAGCGACGGAGGTTTCTAATCCTCATTCTGCTGACGGTGATTGTATCTCAAATAATAGAGATTTTTAATCCCTTCGCTGCTACGAGCATAGCTTTCGAATCGTTTGAACGCTTAAAGACTGAACTTTTTTTTTTGGTGAATTCTGTTTGAATTGAAATCAATATGAAGTCTTGAGTATTATCAGGAAAACAAAAATAGGTAACGTTGAAACACACAAACATACACGTTATTGAATAAATTAAACTCGGAGTAAAGGAAATTCAATATTAGGTATAGCAAAATCGGGCTAACTCGGGTTATGTCCTTAAGCGATTAACTCGGAATGTTTCGTGGAGTTTCAATCTTGGTACTAAACTGAAGAAAGTTACACGAATTCACATTTTTATATGTTAACTCATAAAAATAGGAGATTTTGATTTTTTTTTTAACATTTTGTCCGTTTAGATACAAGATGGAAACGTTGCTAAAAAATGAATACGCAATAACGTTGAATTTGTCTCGGGTCACTCGAGAAAGCTGCATCGTGGACGGTTAATGTAAATGACGTAAGATGTTGTCCCGTGTTACTAATTCATATCGTCGAGTCCGCCGGCCCCGTAAACTCCGGAGCAGTCTAGCAAACTTCCGAACATTCATCAAAGTTTGAACGATATTGTCATCGCGGTAACTGTCCGTGGCTCAATAGAATTAGAGGCAAAGTAGTTGCGGCCGTTTATTGTCGGACCTCGGGCCACTGGATACGCTCGGAAACGGTTGACGCAGCCATTAACAGGCCGTCGCCTGAGAATATAGGAGAAGAACACGATCGTAGCAGCGAAAGGTTCACAATAATTATACAGTAAATCTCTCCCTATAAGTGTCAGTGTTATTGCTGTCCCCGCCATATTGGGAAGTGAATATTAATTTTCACCATTACTCTTTGTAATCGCATCGTCAGTCACAAACAGTACAGCTGTAGGGAGGGAATATTGCGAAAATATTGTACGTAATGGTCGAGCTAGAAGTAAATCACGATACACGTTTATGTCAACGATGAGCAATTTATAGACACTTATGTGCACAGTATTCTGTTGTCGTACGTTACCTCGATATCAGTTCTCGTTGTAACAACATATTTATCTTCGTTCACATTCCCTTGCATATTCTCTAACTCTAGTGGTTGATATAAATGTGGCACAATCAGTGGCCACCTCACTGTATGTCCATCACTGGTCCAAAGTAAGGAGCTTCTACCGAGATCTTCCTAGCTACACTTAACCTTCGTCAGGATAAAATGGAAAAAAGCATCGGAGTCTGTCAGTATAGAAGAGCTGAGATTAATAATTCTAAAATTTTTTATTTATTTACTTTATTTATTTAGTAAAATAGTAACATTACATTTTTTATTATTTATTATGTATATTATTATATTTTTCATTATGATATAATGAAAGAGCCTTACAGGCTCTTCTATCCGGGCGAAGGTTAATATTTATTATCATTTTCGATCAACCATGCAATCTTACATAAATCCACCAGAATAACGTAAATAACAGTGTAGCTATCTGAGTGGTCCGCGAAAAATAAAGTTTGAAAACCCCTAGTCTGAGCTAACTCCCCAAAAGACATGGTCTGAGCAACCGAATACTGTGTTCCCGTGTACACTGACGTGCAAACTCGGTTTCCGATAGGGGAAAAAAACATAGAGGAAGTGCTTGCTACCACATGATCTCGGGAATTGCTAAAATATACGGACAAATTAACATTTGGTTGAAGATTTACTTCGGTAGAAATAAATTTACTAAATGTTAAAAGACCCTTGTCCGACGCGATGCGTTCCCCGAGTGGAAGTCGAGTTTGCTCGTGACAATACAAGCATGATAGATCCCCGGTCGGCATAGTGTGCTCCCACGCGCAAAAAAAAAACGGAAAAAAAAACAGACGAGCCTCGATCGTACCTGTTTCAGGTGGCAAGGATGGGTCGTAAGATCCCAGCGCTGTCACCGCCACCGCTACCGAAAGATCCAAACCATTGCTCGTCTCTCCCCCCCGGTTGTTATCGCTAGTGCACTGTTCGTCGAGTCAAGAGGATGTCGTCGGGGCCGCGACGAGGAGGAAGAGGAGGAGAAGGATCGTGAAGAGAAAGAGGACGACAGACACACTCGTCGACGTGGGATCGAAGCGGACAACATGTGTCGTCGTCGTCGTAGTCGCTTTGGCGGTTGCAACTGCTGCTGCAGCAGTCGCCACAGATCGCGTCTTCGGGCGACGAGGTTCCTCGAGATGTGTCCGTGTCGACGTGTGTAACGTTCGCCACGCGGGACGGATTGCACGCTGGGCGTTCCCTTGTCCCTTTTGTCCTGTTGCTACCAAACAACAACGACGACTACCATGACTACCACTCGAGCGATCTTCTGTTGCCGTTGCTCGCTGTGTCCCGTTGGATCGTCACCTAGAATCCTCGATTCGGGAATGTCATCACGAGAATAGGGATATATATATATATATATATATGTATATATATATAGGTATATGTAGCGCGAGTCTGTCGGGAATATGACGACTCCGTATACAAGAGGGCACGCACGTTTCACGAACGCGCGAAGATAAAACCAAAATGGAGCTCTGTGTCGCGACGACGATGGAGGATCGCGTCGAGATGGATTGTTGGGACGGCGTATAAGGCCAGAAGATGGAACGATGGTTGTAAACGGGAACCGCGTGGAGACATACAGAGGAAGGACAAAAGGGAGCGTGAGGGAAGAAATACATACTATATATGTATACATATATGTATATGGTGTGCACCCTTCACTGGAAGGGTCGTGTGTCAGCGTTGACCAACTCCGGAGGAATCGTTCTCGAGTCTTCGATCCTGAGGACAGCACACATACACACACCAGGGATCCATTCACGTTCCTGCGCGATGTGGGCAGACATAAACATACATATACACATATACAGAGTGTCCCAAAATATCTTAGACTTCCGGAAATGACGGGTTCCTGAGATGATTTGAAACAACTTTTTTTTTAGCAAAAATGTTATCCGAGGCTTCGTTAATGAGATATCAACGAAAAACCCGACCCATGAGAGCGCGAGTCTGCCGGCCGAGCTTCCACGACAACTTCGACTACGTGCTGCGATTGGTAGACAACGCTACCGCGGAAGCTCGGCGGCAGACTCGCGCTCTGATTGGTCGGGGGTTTTCGTTAATATCTCGTTAACAAAGCCTCGGATAACATTTTTGCTAAAGAAAAAGTTATTTCAAATTATCTCAGAAACCCCTCATTTCCGAGAGCCAAAGCTATTTTGGGACAGCCTGTATACCATACTACGGGGGCACCGTATCATTCTGGATCGACAGACAGGGAAGACGGGAAGGGTTTCGAGCACGGGAACGCCGGGGGCCCTCCACGCGGGGCGAACGATCGGTCGAGAATACAGAGGACGAGCGTCTGTCTCCGCCAAAACAAAACGATTTAAAACGGAAGAATCAATGGGGGAGCTGAGATACCACGGGGAATGGAATGAACGTGAGGGGGGGGGCGATTAGAGAAAGAGAGAGAGAGATGTGAAACAAAAAAAATTGAAGCAAATTAAAAAAGATTAAAAAAAAGGCAGCTGGCCTGTCGGTACGGCGGAGCTTCCGGTTTTAGGATTTACTAGGTTCTTAAGGTGTCCGCCCTGGGTGGTGCAAGGGCATCCCCGCGACAGGGTGGTTATATGTGTATATATATATACATATATATTAATTAATTGATTAATTGATTATTACTACTATTATTATCATTATTATTATTACCTATGGATACGATACGGTGTTTATCGCCGCGCGTGCACACACACAAACACACACACACACACCACACGCGTGTCGCTCGCGTGTTACGCATCGTTCATGTTTCGCAGGAATAAAATTTTGCAAGTCGAGCGAGTCCTTTTTTGCGGATCACGAAGCATTGAGATATGTGTCTGTTACTTGCGATCGATCGCCATCACCCAACGTTTTGCACGGTGAAGGAATGTCGTCGTTTCTTTTTCTTTATTTTTATTTTTTCATTGGTATGATCGCTTCGAGATTGTGTTCTTGAGAAACGGACCCGGAACCCACCCACCAATCAAATATAAATTTACATATAATACACACACAAACACATACATCAAATAAACATATAAAAATAAATTTTTTATTTTTTCTTGTTGTTTATTTTTGTAATTCTTCATGTAGTCCTGTTGAACTTTCGTGAAATTTTGTTAAACGTTCTGTAAATTTACTAAAACTTTTCGTAAACTCTCGTACGTCTTTACGTATTATCGTATATCTACACATTTTGTATGTGCTCTAAAAAGGATCTAATGAAATCGGATCAGATAAAATTCTATAAACACGGTTTATCGTGATCGGATCGAGTATATTTCGAGACTGTACGATTCCTACTGATTTTAAAAATGATTAAAAATTTACTAGACATTATACCATTTTGTAATAATAAGTTTAGATGGGACCTTCCGGAATTCAGTTTTCCATAAGAGTTCCAAACGGATTTCTTCATTCTCTTTAATTCCAAACGGTATTGGAGATTATGAGAAGGTATTCCGGTCCAAGATCAGCTAATCCGGATCAGAAAATGGAACAATATATCGAACAGACGATAAAAGTAGTTAACTTAAATAGTTTATTTGTTTTTTTCCTTTTGTCCAAGGCCAGTTGATCTTAATTACGCGAAGCTTTGGAGCTGAATAATTTAAGCAGAAATACATTCGAATCCAGAAGAACGGAATAAAATTGAATTCCATGGGTTCATCGACCAAAGTTTCATGGGAACACAGCCGGCGATCGGGATTTTCCCTAGTTAAAATTCAGTGCAATCGATCCATAGAAGGGGATGCTCCTCGGGTATTGCCAAGCAAGAGAGTTTCGATTCTCTTTTTATAAAGAACAGAAAAAAACCTCGCGATTCCCCTGACTATTTTAATCTCGATTACTCGGGAACGCGATCTCTTCCATCGATTTAAACTTCCTCCATCGTGTGCGCGCGCGCGCGTTCGTCACCTCGTCGTGTTTTAAACTCATCGAACGATACCTTCGCCGATTACTTCGCCATATTGTCACGAACGATCGTGCGTCACGCTATCAGGCCGATAAATGTCGCGGGAAAATGTTTAAAAAAAAAAAAAATTGCAGGAGTAACAAAAAATGGCACGCTCGACGGAATCACCAGGGATGAATCTCGTGAACGATCTATAAACGTATATTGTACACGTAATATCATTACCGAAACAAAAAACAATACACACACACACACACACACACACACACATATACATACACAAGAAAATAAGAAAACAATGAATAATAACGAAACCATGACATGTGTGCTCCATTTCGGACGTGTAATGCGTAATAACCCTTGCTCCAGCCAGTCGCGCAGTGTCGAATTTTGTCGAAACGGGAGGAAAACCGAGAGACCAGGCTGAGAAACGATTCACGGAGAATTGACTCGGGGGAAAAAGACAGGGATCGACCAAATCTGTCCTCGTGGATCGCGAGTCCACGTTGGCGAAATAGGAACATAAGTAGAGGGAGAAAAAAACAAGCGATTAAACGAATTAGGTGTTTTAAGGGGCGCGGAGAGAGAGAGAGAGTGAGAGAGAGTGAGAGAGAGAGAGAGAGAGAGAGAGAGAGAGGTTATGGGGATGATGCGGAACGAATGTCCAAAAAAAAAAAAAATAAATGATCTGATTCGTTGGTTCCGATCCAACGGGGGAATGGTAAAACGGACAGCCACTTGCATAACACGTCTAAATAACGTTGATCTTCTATGATTTTTAATGTGTGTTCTTGCTACTATCCGACATAAGTCTGGGCCACAGCCGCACGCTGCTTGTACCTGGCGCCGGAAGTGCTCGCCTTCGAGAATTCACGAGGAATCGGTCCTAACGTGACGCGTTTGTCTTCTAATCGCGTCTTTCGTGTTCATTTTTTCTTTTTCTTTTTTGTTCATTTTTAACGTGTCCCGATAAACGGGAACACAGCGTGTTCGCAGGCTGTCGAGACGGAATGGAAGCATTTTAAACGTGATCTTATATTCGATACAAGAGTATCCCTTGTATACTCGACGTGTCCCCCATAAAGGACAATTGCGCGCGCTCGATGTTAGATCGAGGAAAGGGGGGAAACAGAATCTCGATATGCACCACGCGACGACACCCTCGGTTCCGCTTCTTTACAGAATTTTTCAGCTCGAATCGTATCTATATCAGTGCCAAACTAGATTGTTGTTTTTTTCTTGGTTGTTCATTTCCGTCGATAGACGATGTTTCATCCGAGACGTTGAATCGATTTTTAACCTCTTCTCTATGCATATGTAATCCTTTAGTGTTTTTCGCTTCACGTCCTCGAGAATGTTAGGTACTTCCGGTTACCACTTCGTCTAACTTTTACACCTTCGCGCTATATTTATTACAAATATTTATTGTAATGTTACTGTTGTACTAGGTCGTGGTAATTTCACGAAAAAAAAAAAGAGAAAACAGGTTTTTCGAGGCGCTCGAAGTGAGTTCCTAGAGAGCCTTCTACGATTTTAAAATTGTCTCGAATCTACTCCGTTTTTAAGTGGATAAACTCCGTTCTGTATAACATTTTCCCTTTTTTTATCTCGTACTCGTCACTTATAACTGAGCACATAAACAATGAGTGGTTCCGTTCGTCTTCGGTTTCGAGACGTTCCCAGAACGTCCAATTTTTTTTTCGTCACCGCTTTTCATCGCGGTCCTCCGTCACGCGTCGATTTCCACCGGCGTCGCGTCTCGCATGAATATATCGGGTCGCATCGCGCGTTATCGTGTAATATTTCTAGTAATAAAAAAAAAAACGGCCCAGAAGCGGGCCTTTCTCGTCGTTTTCGCTGTTTTTTCTACCTCCTCTCTCTTAAGAATCGATGGAACGGCGGATAAACGGAGCGCGGCAGAACCGCCGCGATGAAAAATACACGACGAAAATACGATCGCGTCGACGGAAGCGCGCTGGTGGGCCGAGGAAGTCACGTAGGATCGACGGGACTCTGGAACGGTGAAACAGAAGTAGTGGAACGGAAGTATGAGCAAAAAAAAAAGAACAAAGAAATAGGTAGAAACTGAAAGAGAATGAAAAAAACGAAGAATATTATAGATCGAAGGGCGACTTCCGGCGGCCAAATCGTTCCGGCGGCAGTGTAAGAATTACGGTCTGAAACATAATAAAGATAATGAAAGAATATTATTATTATAAAATGAAAAAATAAATTAAATAAG
>NW_015373886.1:694998-785130 GCF_001272555.1 Dufourea novaeangliae | reverse complement strand
TATATATATATATATATATATATATATAAATATTACTATACTGTCACAACATCGCCGCTCGATCCGGATTGCGGTGAAAACGAAACAAACGAAAACAAAATGAAATGAAACAGGAACGGATGATCGATAAAGTGAGACCATTATTTGATGAGTGTGTGAATGAGTTTTCCTGGAAGCGAGATGAGAAACCGCGCTGGGTATATGTATCTAATATACACACGCGGTGTACTGTGTCTGTTCGAACACCCATTGTTCACCAATTATCGCGATGGGACGTGTATTTCGGCTGCGTGTGTTACGACGAGGGCGACACGATTGACGGCGATTCAGGACGTGCGATCGCGATAACCTGTCGCTTGTCCTCCGCCCGTGTATGGGGGATCGGCGGGTTCGATACTTCGAGTCTTTTCATTAGAAACGATCTAAATCTGTTTTTCAGAAAAATCTGTTTTATCCACACGTTGAAACGAAATAAAGAAATCATTATAATCGATCGAACAAAATGGGCGTATTCATGCGAATTACATACATACATCGATATGATTCCGTGGATTTACGAGTCTCGAAACTGTTTCTCTGTATTACGCGTGTTATTCGTTCGTTCGCGATCATCGATCATCGCACGCGCGTGATCGATCTTTTTATCCTCCTTCCGGTCCTCGGGTGTTTCTGTTTTCTTGAACAAACCACGGGACTCGGAAGATGGCGGCGCCCGAGAACGTCGAGTAAAAAAAGAACGTCTAAAACCGAATCACGAAGATATTGTTAGAGATAACGTTTTTAAACATTATCCATTGACAAGCACACCGTGCCTGCTCAAAATGATTTTTAAATCGCATGGTTCGATTGTCGTCTAGTTAAACGAGCGATAACGAGAGAAAGAGAGAGAAACAGACAGTTGTGTAGATCACGATTATATTCGTGGTGGGTGTGGTCTTTTCGACGAGATGTTTTTTTTTTCTCTTTTCCTTTTTTCTTTTTTTTTTTTGGTTTTCACGTCTGGTGAGGCAAAACGGAAGGACAAACATAGATACGAATCCTGAACGCGAACCGTGTCCCGACGTGCGTTTCCGTGCAGTCGCCTCCATAACATTGTACATACTTGTGCGGGTGTCTCGATTCTAACCATGTATCGTGTCGTAGGAATCTCTTTAGATAGGTGAGAAAAATCATGATTGATCGTCGGTAATCTGTCGACGAACCGGCTTGTCGACCTCGGTTCGGATCGCCGTGGATCGGGAACGGATCCGTTTTGAATTCGTTCGCGATCCTTAGGGAGGATCGATCCTGTGACGTTGATCCTTTGTTTCTCTCATCTACAATGAGATGCAGGTTTTTATATTCAGGCACGATAGAAACTATTGTAATTATCCCGTGAACTGGGCAATTAGTTTACCATTAACGATCAATTAAATTCGAATAACGAGGATCTAACAGTATGCTCGATTTACTGTACGATTCACACTTGTACAAATGTGACCAGTGTCTAGACTGTATACATTCATGCGAATCTCACATTTGTACACACTAAAAAATTGATAATAAATTAGTTTCCTTCTCGATAGATTAACCGACCTTTTTTTTTTATTAACGGACAAGAAAACAACTGGTTCGTTTACACAGGATCATCCTCAACGATCGTGTCCTTTTAATGCTGAAGGCGTTGAAAATAGACTGCCTCGGGAAGAGGATACGCGATCGTCGTTCGTTATATCCGAACCGTCCCTGTTCTCGTAACGACGGATCCACGTGATCTTTGCCGACGCGATCGATGCATCGATCCTTCGACTCATTGCCTCGCGATTTGTACACGAGTACACGTGAAACTGTACACCATGCGTAGCCAGAGATCCGTAGATTAACGTTCGAAGAATTCTTATTATCATTGTCATCGTTAAAACGAATTATCGGTTCTCTGGACTTACGCGTGATAATTTGTCAGTCTTCTGTTTAAATTGTACTTTCGGTTTATCGTGTTTTTTGTCGACATAGTCCGAGTAATCGTTCGGACGATTAGAACACGTAATTGCAAAAGAAGATAACTTCATAATTATATATTGTCGTTATATGCACCTTATAATTATACTTAATATTATGGAGGGTAATCCATATGGTTAATAATATGGAGGGTGGAATGTTATGTTCGTGTGAAACCCGTGTACTCGTGAAATAAGACTCAAACGTCCGTCGAGGAATCGAGAAGTCCAACGAATCCGTGTCACGATGATCTTCTTTTTCAATGCGTCGAAGGATGCCCAAAAGCGATGCGTCGCAAAGATCGCCGGGAGGACGTAAGAATTGTATTATAATGTAGAAGCGTGTAATACCGTTAAGCTTACGATTGGGGTGAACCCAAAGCCTTTCTCTTAGACTTACGTGCGTGTCCACCGAAATCGTTTACCGATTACCCGCTCGATCGAACTTCCGCCCCAGGGCATGAAAATTGTAAAATTACTTATCAGAATTTTTTAAAGTATTTACTCGATCGAAAAAGAAGAACCTTTATTAACATAAAAAAGAAATCCGATCAATGTTTGAAATTTGTCGTATTTCGTTTTTATGTAACTATGTAGCATTACCTTCTGCTATATTGTATAGTGATCATTATTATTGCACATCGGTTATGGAAAAATGAATAAACAAGTGATCGTTTTATAATTACGAACAAGTAACCAAAAGTGTTTCCCAACCATAGATGTTGTGCGTGCATCTTTAATATCGTGAATTCCGAAAAATTCAAGGATCGATCGATCGGGAAATCGGTGTCGAACGGTGGGCTAGCGATCTCTTAGATTGTTACGAACTCGTTCGAAATACATTATCCCTCCGTGACGCGAGCAAGAAAAGCCGACGAGGATTATACCGTTTTATCTACATTTTTCAGACACGCACTCTTTTTCTCGATCTCTCTTTGTATCTCTTTCTATTTCTGTATGGACGTGTTGCCCGCCCGCGGATTACGTGGCGCGCCGATCGGACAGTCGTACGCGTCGATTCGACCGGAAGCGAATTACAAGGAGACTGCGGACACGAAAGGAAATGTATTAATTAAAGCGTTTCATTAAACTAAGGAATAAAATAGTGAATGAAAACTCTTTGCGAAGCACTTATTTTAATTCTATATCGTACATTCGCTGTGATCACGTAAAATCCGCAGTTTAATTATAAACGACAATTACGAAAACACTTGCTCTGCACACACGAATAAGACTGTTAAAAATCGAGATTTCAAAGAATCTATTTAAGTTACTAATCTAACTCAGACCGCTTTTCGTTAACTTTCAAAACTCTGCATGCCATGATCATCTTTAACGGTATATGTACATACATACATACTTTGGAACTCTTAATAATTATTGTAAAATTGTTTTATTTAGTCGTGAAGCAATGACAAATAATTGCTTTCATCGAATTCCAACAACTGCATTTGTTGTAACGGCGAAATTGATATTAACGGAGGAGTATTTCGATGGTTCGACAAGCGGTGTGTAAATACAAGTCTGAACGACGCGTACGATCCGATAAAATGGCACTCGTACCCCCGGCACAGGATATTCGCGACGACTTATATATAGGCGGTTATATACACGTGTATATACGCGTATAAATAGTAAGTATGCATACCGAATTACGTTGCGTGCATCCTTCATCTTTTTATAAATATATATATATATATATATATATATATATATATATATATATATATATATATATATATATATATATATATATATATATATATATATATATATATATATATATATATATATATATATATATATATATATATATATATATATATATATATATATATATATATATATATATATATATATATATATATATATATATATATATATATATATATATATATATATATATATATATATATATATATATATATATATATATATATATATATATATATATATATATATATATATATATATATATATATATATATATATATATATATATATATATATATATATTTATATATATATATATAAAATATTAATTTTTTAAGAATCTTTGTTTCATTTTATGAAAATAAAAAATATTTGTTAATGTTTACTTTTGTAAAATGAAACAAAGATCCTTAAAAAATTAATGATTTTATTTAAAATGAATATTTTATACCACATATAAGTACGAAACTAACGCATAATGTTTGTAATAATGATGTTACGATTGATAAATAACAACCATTAATTACCTACACGAATTTAATCCACTAAATATAGCTAAATGCCATGCTGTTTTGGGCTGTCCATAAAGATACATAGTTCCTTCTGTATATGAGTACTGTTACAAAGATTACATATACAATATTAATTTGATCAAATTCTGTTGGTCTAAAATTTTCATAATCATCAGAAAAATTTTGATTATTATTCTAACTAATCCAAGTTTTACATGTAATAAATGATAGAGGGCACCTTCTACACTTCCGCCAGGAACGGCCCTGTATAGGAAGAGCCGGATGATCGGGGGACGGAAGCCTTTCCCGCGACATTTTGAAAGTATCGTAACTCTCGATGGGAGGTGGACAGAAACTTCCGTTGTCCGATCGGATCCGATCGATTTTACGATTTGCCCGATCGGGAGGAATGGGTTCGTTCTTTCACGATCGTTCTTCGCCGTGTTTGCACGATGCGTCGTGCCTTCTCCGACAATTTCTGAATGAAAGTTCTTGCCGCGTGGCATCCGGATGTTGCTTTATCGTCGCGTTCGTTGCGATCCACCGACGAATTCGATCGGATCAAGGGTCTTCGACGTCGAGATCATTATCATTGGTCCGCCATTTCGAACGAGTCGTCCATCTCGCGTTGATACCTTAATTTATGTCCTTTTGTGAAATTATACCGAATTTCTGGTACAATTACGACTCAAACGCAATGCGAATAATATGCGTGAATGGCGATTGGTAATTTACTTGAACGCCAGTGTATGAAAATAAACAGTTTTTCGTTAGTTATTCATTATTAATGAAAGAATGTTTTTTTTTTCTATTATTGTCTATGTAACTTCGGTTCAGGTGAGCGAGACGTGACCAGGAATCAATTAAATGGCCCTGAATCAACGTTTTCTATCGCCTAAGAAGGTTACAAAGATCTGCTACAGTACTTTGTACGCGAGTTTAAGAAAATTCGGTAATTAACCACGGAGTATTCTCGAAGATACGATCGATCGAATTCGTCGATCAAACCACTTTTATGTACCTGTTACGACTGATCATTGCGTACTGTCGCCGCGAGCAGCGGTTCTATACATATATAAATGTATGCGTGTGTGTGTGTGTGTGTGTGTGTGTGTGTGTGTGTGTATATATATATCTATATATCATGTTGTCATCGTTATTTTGTAATTATCGTTAAATGTCATTGACCGCTTGCTATCCACGGTTTCGCGATCCTCCGTAGTCTTGTGTCGGTAATCGTATGTACATATCGAATTAAAATGAGAAGGGAATTGGGGAAGGGTTGTCGTCGTATTGGCCGACGCATCGTAACCTCTTTCGTTTTCCACACGTGCTATGGAAGCACCTTCTACGATGTGACCAGAAAAACCATTTCGTCGTGATAAATTCAACTCCAAGAGACTCGAATTTACCTTCTCTGGTCCAACTACCGAATCTTAGGTAGTGCCCAAGAAATTGATCATTCTTGGGTAGAAATTCAACGAATAATAATTCGATTTCACTTAAGAATACATCTGTACACTAGAAAAGTTGATTATCCGAATCTTCGAATTGAAATTAACAGAAGTTCATCGGTACAAGAGACAACCGAGGGAGTTTATACGAAAGCCGAATGTTTAAATGTTTCTTTCGAAATGTTTTAACAAGCACTGATAATACATGGTATTATTCTGGTCACATTAGCTTTCCATGAACGAAGACGCCAATCGTCGTGGAAAGGAAAAATGCGTGACGAAAGAGGAGTGAACCGATCGCAAGAAACGTATCATGGCGGAACGCTGGCCGAGCGAGGAAAACGTGCGCGATTTCGCGATTTTAACCAATTTTTCCAGGGAAATCGTAGCCTTAGACTTCGTTTCTCTCGTCAGTTTTATGCGACGATCGCTCGACGGATTCATCCGGTCGTTGTGTTCAATGAATTCTTCGAAAGGATGTAAAAAGGTAGAGAAGGGGGAAAAGAAGAAACAGAAATCGGTACAGTGAGGGCGAGAATTTTTGGCTGCTCGAGATCACAGATTATTCACCCACCATTCCACGTTGCCTCCGCCCCTAGCTGAAAGCCACACGAGTCTACAGTAGCCAAAATCTCTTTGACTTTCACTGTGAGGGTTCTAGTGTCAGTGGCAGAAATGGGAAAAACTTAATTCGAGCAATTAAATGACGGATAGAAAGTAGTATACAGAGGTGTCCTTGTAACATTACATACCTCTTTGTTAATTCGAAGTTCGATATTACCTTTTTTCGCGGAGTGAAAAAGATCATCTTGTATGTCAGTATTCCATTATGGTAATTAATTATGTAATCAGACCAAAGGTTGCATCCATATTTGAATAATATCGCGAGCAATATGTTAACAGATGGATAGGAGAAGAACAGTTGTCTGTTATTTTTTTTCCCTTTGAAGAGTTGTGTTCAACCGGTTGTATACGTCGAGCAGTGCACAAAACACTGCATGAACCGTAATCGAACTTATATTTCACGGCGTTCGAAGAATGATGGCATTCAACGATAAACCTGTATATACACACGTTTATTATTATCTATTTACTATTACGGAAATCTTACTCTTAAGATCTTCGACTGTACGACTTTATTCGGGACGAGAATGATTCTGGCGAACGGAACGCGAAAAACAAATAAAACAAGAGAAACGCGAAACACACGAATGAAAGCGAACCGGCGTCGCGTGAATTGTTTAAACGCCATTGTGAAACTCTATCCCTTCTTACGAGATAAGCATAATTATATTTGTTTATATATACATATACATGACGAGCATACGTATAGAAACATTACGGTTATTATTATTATCATTATTATTAAATACGATCACCACTATTATTATTATTACGATTATCATCGGTGAAGAGACGGAGATGGCAGTACGATGGATAATTGCTAAAAAACAAAAAAATTAAATAAATGATCTTACTTATACATAATTATAAATGCGTCGTGATGACATATTCATAACGATTAATTATTACGATAACGTAACATTATTATTATTACTATTATAAATAACGCCCTATTCCCATTTGTTGTGAATGTTTACGTTGTTTTATGATATTCAAAATATTCTAAAAATAAAGTCTATAATTTCCACGAAACATCTTTGTTTCTCTCTGACCAGTCCTCCAACATAGAAACTTCTCCGGCAATTTCGGTTCGGTTCAATAATCTGCCGAAATATTACGAGTGCCACAGACTCCAAGATGTTTCTGATGATAAATAGGACTTCGAATTACTTACTTAAGGATTATTATTTATGTCAACTTTTTACGTGTTTCTTGTATGTCGTGACGGTACTCTCGGGCGTAACTCGCGCGAGATACTCTCAAGTGGACGACTGCCTTAAGGATCTTAGACTAAAGAGGAAGATATTTATCCTTTGAAACCTAAATATCGATGTCTGTCGAGTATTGATGATAGCATGATGAAGGTTGTGAAGTTAATAATTTAACATTAAAAAAATTAGAAGGTCTAAGCTTAGCTGAAAATCTTGAATCATTTTTCTTGAATGCACACCCTTCCGCTGAAAGAAGCCGAAAATTGAAAAGGGAGCTGCAAAATTCTCTATTTTCATACCATGAAATCTACAATGACCTTGCAAGAATCAGCAAACAAACAAAAATTACAGATTTTTCAAAGAGGATAGAGGGTACAGAAAATCTAAATGAAGAAGAAGGTTCAGAAAGTGAAGGTAATATCGTTCAACCGAAAAAACATTCCCGTTTGATTGTACTGAGTAGTGATGAGGAAGAAATTTATTAAATTAAGGTTACATTAAATGAAAATAATATTTTTTGTTTCTTTTATTCGTATTGTATATTATACATACATTTATATTCTTAATAAAAATTAAGTTGCTTATATGGAATTAAAAAGAAAGTTTGTTTTTAATAAGTTTTCGGAACGTAACCCCCCTTTTTGTACTGGCTCTAGGTCCCATATAACACGGTTTCACACAACACGGTATTTTTTAGGAACCTATCTACCGTGTTATAGGAGGGTTACCTGTACTTAGTATAAAATTTTATTTAGCGTTTTGTATTCTTTAAAATAAAATAAAAATTGTTTTAATTCGATGAATTTTCATAGAGTTATCGTCATCGAAATTATTACGGGTATTTCATTGTCACCCTGTATATCTTTTTAAACGTCCGTGTTACATTTTATGCACATTCATCCTGTTCCGTCGAGACCGCTCGATATTTCTTTGCAATGTGATTACACAATCGAGGATTTCGAGTTGCTATCTTTTGCGTCTACATTCAGCGAATGATTATCTTTCGTGATACTCCTTTCACGAAAATTCGTCGTGACTAACCGACGTCTCGGTCGTCTATTAACATCCACCTCTTTCAGGATTCGACCCAACGAGTTGTCGCTTCCGGTCATGATCGGAGACAGACTCAGGCTCGTGGCGGTTCGTGTCTTGATCACACGAGCGCTTCTAGGAGATCTGACTATTTGGTCGTTAGTTCTGCGCCTGGCAGACTTTAATTTAACGCTACGTAACATGTCCAATGAGACCAATGGGCCCTTCGGTCCCGGTATGGTATTCCATCTGTTTTCCTAAAATACAAGTTTCCTATTTACTTATCGTAGCTATAATACCTAATTATTTCAGGTATGACGTTTTGTAGGAGAAACTACGTAAATTATAAGTACTGCAATATCGAAATAAGACATCTCGAAGCTTTGTTCAAAGAATAGTAATTTATGTAAAATGTATATACTTTTATTTCATTTATTTTTAAGTACAATTTTGTAAATCATTCTACCTAACCTCTTTGTCTCTTTGATGGGACAAACTATAAAACTCATTCGTTTTTTTATCATTCTGGCAACTTGTTTGGATTGCACTTTCTCATACTCGAATTATTATCAGAGGATCAGTCGAAGCAATTTTTCTGATTTACCTTAATGTTTTGCGGTGCTTTTTTAAGGGTCACATTCAGCAAATCCTGAACCGTTATAGCTGGCCTGTTGTGCAAAGGTGTCGAGCACTTTCTGGTTGGCGTCCTGATGCTTCTGCCGCTGTTCGGGGTGATCGGTGTAATTGACTTTACCGGTGACTGGAACAACGGAACAGAAGGGGGCGGTGGAGGTGGTGGCGGTGGCGGAGGAGGACACGTCTTCAAAGAGGTGCTTAGAATCGATGACATCGGTCGAGGAAGCGGTGACAGAGATTTAGGTATACTTGTTTTTTTATCCTCTAACGCCTTCTGTAGTTTCTGTATTTCCTGCTTCAGTGTTTCATTCGTTTCAGCCACTATACTACGGACTTCTGTGGTCAAAGCAGTCAGAGTTGTCACGTTACTGGCGCGCATCTGCAATAAATGAACTTAGTATACTGCTTGAATTTATAAAAACTTTACCATTGGTACTAAATTGCGGGTGTTATTCTCCATGGCGTAAGTATATCGCTCTTCCCTACCTGAATAATCTCTTCGGACAAGCGGTTCACTTTCTCTAAGAATCTATCAGCCATTTGCTTGTTCTCAGAGCGTAATGTCATAACTAGTTGACCGAGTTCTTCAAACTTTTCCTGATTTGTCTTCCCAAAAGATGGCAACATTGTCTGCTTGAGCCGTTCATAATTCTAAAACAATTATTATTAAAAATTACCGTAGATTGTACAAGGCAGCGAAACGACGTACCTGTTTAAACGTATTCGTCAGCTTTTTCATCGACCAGATACAGAAGAAACTAATTTTATTTATAGGTTTCTTGGTAAAGTGGAATCGTGACGACGGACGGCTCTGTGCAGAGGTGGCGCAGGTACATTTTTTACTGAACACAAATTCCACTTCACGCTGAAAGTAAAATGATTTCATGTAGCATCGGTAAAACGGTGTCCATTAAAATTTACAGGTGAAATTTCAGTTCTAAGAAGTTACATCTTGCAGACTCCTGCTACAACCACCAGAATCCGAGACGGCAGGTAAATCCAGCGTAGAAGCGGTGGGGGATTCAGGTGTGCAACTGGTCCAAACTGTTTTGGTGGCGGTTAAATTGGACGAAAATGAATTTCGCGTGTTCTTCTTCTGTTCCGATAAGAGATCAGTGGCTGGGACAGACACGATTGCTTTATCAGAATGTTCTGTTTGTAAGTTATTTAAATCTAATTTTCTCCTTGGAAGTTTAGGTGCGATCTCCGGACTCAAATCACCACAGCAGGACAACTCCAGCTGCTGTGATTCAAAAAGCACCGACTCTGGAGAGCGTTGTTCTAAAAGTTGCTCCGACGATCTCACGTTTCTACTTAAAGGAGTATCATTTTTCCCAATGCTATCGATCGTGTCAGATAAGCCTGATTTCTGCAACAGCATCTCTTGCGATAGATACAAGCGCTGTTTGCGTCGAGATCTTTTATAGCCTTTACGTTTTGCCATGGCAGTATTTCTTGCAGGCATTCCAATCCAGACTATTCAACGTGCATAGACGTTGAGCACGTGAATTAATAACAGAATGTTATAATAGGTAATAAATATTTCTATAACTAGAATGGGTAATAAATATAACTAGAATTACACGTCACGTTTTAAACTACTGTTTCCAAGACATTAAGACAGTTAAACAGAACCGTTGTTTGTACTCGTCACATGCACGATTGACATTGTACTGAAGATTGCCCCGTCTACCTTTGAAATGATTGTTTGTTTTGATCCTGATAATCTCATTTAACTGTTGGTAATATAGAGCCGCTTACCATAAAATAATTTAATGGTCTCCTGGTTCTTGTCATTAAATATTATCTATGTAATAGTTTTCTATTATGTACGACGAAGATAAAATTATAAAAACTATTCTGGCATCACTGGGACGCGCTTCATTTATAATTGAGGACGAGCGAAAGTAAGTATTGTAATACTGTAAATTATAACCCTGTACAGTTTAAATATTATTAATTATATAATCATACATAAATTATTTTAATTTAGAGATGGAGACGGATATGGATCAGGAAGGACAACAAAATGAAAAAGAGAGGATACCAACAGAGCAATGTGTTAGAAGGGCGGAAAAGGGGGAGGAGGCACAGGAGCAGGCGTCAGTGAAAAGTATGAGTAAAAGTGTTGACTTTTATCCGAGAGGAAATTAGAGAGCTAACGCCCGGGGTTTCGGTATTCCCGGGCAAGTGCTGCCCCCCTGGTCAACCTTAGCATGGACAAGAACCCCTGGTCTACCAACTGGCGCCACTTAAAAGTTTCGAATTAGTTCCAATTTCTGCCACCAAAGTGGTGGAGGCGCCACTAAATGTCCCATAAATCTCTTTTTTCCCGCGCTTTTCAACCCCCGCAAAAGGCACTGCACGTTTGTGGCGCCCCCACTACTTTGGTGGCGAAAATTGGAACTAATTCCAGAACTTCTTTCAAAACTTAAAAGTTTTAGAATTAATTATTTCGTTATTATTTATTATTTCTTATTACTTTTTTGGTTAATTGATATTAGGAATAGGAGTGGAGATAGTGCCGGGATTAATGAATAACGCATATGTATGATTTGACTGTTTTTTATTGAAAAGATCGTACGAAAATATACAATTTACAATAGTATTTCTATAAATTTAACAACAATTGCCTTAAGTACTACTTACATACTTGATTTTACAATATATTTATAATAATATTTGTATAGATTCAATAAAAGTGCCCTAAGTTACTTATTTTACTTAAATCTTACTTATCTATATGATTTTACAATATACTTGTAATGATATTTATATAACTTCAGAAAAAGTAGGCCTAGATATTATTCAGGCTTATAAAATATTGTAACTTATATGCCGCAAATAATTCTCTCCCCTGTAACTTGCAAATCTTCCGTACCGTCTTCAAAGCTTCATAAAGGTTTCATAAGTTTGTCGCCGAAATTTTGATTACCAGTGGCATACGACAGACGTGTGTAATAATTTGCAGTAGTCCTCATTTGAAACGTGATCCTTTATTGCTGTTGCTCGTACAGCTCTCTAGCTCAATCGAATGTTGCTCGTGCAACTGTCGATTTGGGACTGACGCTTGTCCGTGTTCCCGTGAACAAATTAGATAATAACCCTAGCAATCATGGCAGTTTCTGCAGATACTACTACAGCCCAAGTTTAAAAGACGTAGACAGTAGTTAGTTTCTGTAGTAACCTGTTGAACCAGACAACTGTAATTAGTATAGGATTGTACAATATTTATGCAGTTATATTTAAGACAATTCGATGAAATGAAGCTTATATTATCTGACGTATGTTTATTGGAATATACATATATGCATATAAATTATAATGATATCAAAATTTGAAATACAATACGATGCGCTACGGTACAATACGTCTATTCGATTCAATTGCTCCCTTGCGACTACATAATGCTATCCGCGTTCGGCGCAGTGCGCTAATACGGAGGCCAACGAAATATCACTGTAACGCTTAAAAAAGTGTCAAAGTTCCATTTATACATATAATTGTCCTGTGAAAATGTTCATGCTTCCAGCAGCATTTATATTCCAATCAAAGAATTTACAGAATAAAGAAAAGGAATCTACAGTAATTTACAGTAGTTCCATACATCTTTATCTCGAATAATTTTCTAAAACATTCAAAGTACTAGACATTTTTACACTTTGAAGCTCATATCGATTTCTAAAATAATCCTAGTTCGATGTAATATAGAACGTGGTTTTAGGAGATAGATTCGAAGTTCGCAGCCATTAGCTCGATATTGTCTTCAGTTTACAGTACTTTACCGATGACAATACCGATTGCCCAGGCCTCACCACGAGGAGGTTGCTGCGAGTGGAGGCCCAAGGCAGGTAGAAGGAATCACAAGTTCTACATCTACCCACCTTTCACAATAAACCTTATAAATAACTTAAATCTTAACTAAGTAATACTATCTATTTTGTAATACTATCATTTACTACCTATTTTGTAAACAACAAGCTTTTGCTTTTTCTTTTGCGAATATCTCATTAACTATAAACAGTATTGTGGGAGCAATTTCAGATTCGGAAGGAGCAAATTGGTAGCAATTTTTTAAGATATAAATCGTTAAGATACGTAACATTATGGTTCTGATATATGCTAAGGTGGACCACGATAGGTTCTTGTCCATGCTAAAGTGGACCAGAGGTTCTTGTGTATGCTAAGATGAACCACGGGGGCAGCACTTGCCCGGGACATCGAAACCCCGGGCGTTAGCACTCATTTCCTCTCTGATTTAACCTATGTATGTATTTATATTTCTATGCCATGGTATCTGTGGGTTGTATCGCAAACAGGGTTATGTCTGTTGATACAAATTTAAACTCGTAATGCAAACATTTTTTGCACCCGTTTATTATACGTGTTAGACTTACATTATTTTCGTGGTCATAATGATTACACAAGTACTTCGCAAAGTTGTACTAGATTTTAAACATAACGGCAGTATATTTGTCAAATATTATCACTGTATTGATGTACATCTTAACAATGCCCTGTATCCGAACATGAGTACAAATGTAATTGCTAAAAATAAAGTGTTGGTTGGTTATTTTTTAACTAAACAATATGCCTCAAAAAAATGTGAAATTCCTGTATATCAAAAAATGCACACATCTCTATTTAATGCACCTTTATATCATGAAAATTATATACTGTTACCCAACATAAATTCTATCAATTATTACCCTACTCAGGTAAATAGTATTAGATGGTATAGCAATGCAACACCTGTAGTGTTAAATGGAGCTAATCAATATTATGGCAATGGTATCCTCAAAAGTATATCTGAGAGTTTACCTGTTGAATGTACGATGGATGCATTCAAAATGTTACATTCTAGTACGCAGTTACCATGGTGGGCAACAATTATTCTTGCAACAATCATTAGTAGGACACTTGTATCACTGCCATTGACTATATTTCATGTAAAGTATCTTATTTCTTTACTGAAATGATTTATGTCCGTATCAATTGTATGTTTCATATATGATTTTTACTTTAGTCACAAATTAAAGCCAAAATAGAAAATCTACAACCAGAAATCGTCAAAATAATGAAAAAATTAAATATGGAGACAAGAATGGCATGTGAACGGTTTGGGTGGAGTGGGTCGTATGCAGCCAAATCTTATAAAATTTCTGTAAGTTCCTACCTTCCCTTAACTTTTTCTGTCAGTTACATGAAAACATATTTTATAATGTACTTGCTTGCTTGATTTGGCATGGATTATACATTAAGTCTCTATTCTTTGTAACAGTTGAAAAGGGAAATGTCAGACCTATTTAATAGAAAGAACTGTCATCCTGGAAAAATTTATGTGTCAACTATACTACAAATTCCTTTATGGGTTAGTTTTTCAGTTGCCTTAAGGAATTTTTGTAACATGTTACCCAACAGAGATGCTGGTATGTATGTATAATTTTGGTTAGTTATATTTAAAAGTTAGAATAAATAACATTTTAAGTAAATAAAATGCTTTTTACTAGTTGCATTTCAAGATTATCTTGAATTTGCCAATGGTGGTTTTGGATGGATAAAGAATCTTACAGATGTAGATCATTTGTTCATATTACCAATATTTTTTGGACTTTCTGGTTTGGCTACATTAGAGGTATGTATGTAAGCACTTATACTGTTTGTGTACATGCCAGTATATTATGATTTACTTTTCAGATACAGACAATGCTCAGTTACAAAAAAGAAGCAAAGTACCACAGGTACTTACTAGCATTTTATAGAGCTGTAACTATTTGTTTAGTACCTATCATAGCATATGTACCATCAGTAAGTTACAAAAGCTTTTTAAAGTAATTAATGTAATGTCTTTCTTCTCTGTCTCATTAGTTTGTACAATAACGTTTGTAAAATAAATATTTTAGGGTTTGGGCTTGTTCTGGACTGTCAGTAATTTTTACACAATATTTCAAATAATGCTGGTACAATCTCCAAAGTTCCGTAGACTAGTAAGAATACCTAAGACAGAGTCTGAGTTGCAACATCCATATACAGAACTGTATAAGAAAGTAAAACACAAATTACACTTACAATAAAATGCAACCAAGTGAAAACAAGATTAATCTGAATTTGTAATAAATGTCCCATTTCCGATATACATACTTGGGTACCTTAACACATTCAGTAAACGAATAGAAGTCACAAAGCATCGAAGTATTTATATCTAAATGTGTTAAGTTCATTGAAAACTGTTTCTCGCGTAAATAGAATCGAGATATTATCCGTGACTTTGATCTCGTGCGCTTCGTAGAACTAGGGTCGTGGAAAAAGGTCACCTTACACAAGCCACCAATGATGAAAATAGGAATGAAGTCAGTGAAAAAATGTTTATTTCTTGATAGCATATTAAGTCATATCCTTGTTTATACTTAGAAGCTTCGTATATAAAATCTATTTCTTCCGTAAAGAACGAATTTGCAAACGAAACAACAGTCAGTATGAAGCTCTGTGGAATTTTGTTATGTGTGATTTTGTGCATCACAGCTCTCTTCTGTGGATCAGCACACGTAAGTAATTTCCTGTGCTTATTATCATGTAAATAGAATTAATGTGTTAATCTGAAAGTGTATTTTACAGCACTTGTAATAGAAAAAAATGTATTTGTTAGTATAAAAGTATCACCTATTTTTATAATCAATACCACATGTTCAATCAATCTGATACTTATTGGTACCTGTGTGACTCGAAGGCATTTATATATTTATGTAACATAAGTATTATGATTTAATTATTTCAGGGAAACGTTTACCCCTACCCAGGTGATTGCTCAAAATACCAACAGTGCGACAACAGTGGGTGCTTCGTTTTATCATGTGGAAGAGGAACAGAATTTAATCCAAATATCAGAACATGCGATTATCCTTTGCAAGGTCGTACGGATTGTACGAATCGTGGTTAAAATGGGCAATTACATGTGTCAACTTTTCTGGAATTATAAATCAATAGTGAACGAGGAACGTACTCCTTCAGAGAAGAGGTTTACAAGGAAAAGAATGAAAAAGTGAATTAAAGCTATAATGTTCTCCCTGCTATCATTATTGACGAAATGGAGTAATAAATAAAATTTACATTATACTTGATTGATCAGTGTTTGCATTATCATTATTATTCGATTAAATACTATGGATTCGCGACATTATGATTATTAATACTATGGTTGGGGATAAAACTTTCTGCATAAACGAACATGAGTTTCGATAGATATATAAAATGCATACTGCATTACATACACAATGATATTGAGATTTAATATTGTACCTTACTAATATAAGATACTTTAACAATGACGCCATATTTTCGAGTTATATTTCATTTTCAAATATTATGTAATTACGTATACATTTACGAGCGATTAATACCCTGATAACCCAGTTGTGTACAAGTTTCGAGCAAATTGCCAACAAATAATGACAAAAGTTTGATAAAAAACGATAGCCAATTGGCAGCAAGACTTGCAACATAACCTGGGTCAAATTGGGGGCAAAAACGGAACAGAGTCTGCGCAAGCCAATTTGCTGCATATATTGCTGCCCACGTGCTGCCTATGTTGCTGCCAATGTGCGCGCAAGTTGTTTATAGCAAATCTTGCAGCAAACTTGTAGCTATAACTTTATAACAGGCATTGGATGAAATGTGGCTTTGCAGGTTTAGCTGATTTGGTGCTACAGGAAAAAGGAGTGTCTCATAATAAGAAGATTGCAAGTTAACAAAAACAGGATCTGAAAGGACCTTCCTTGGAAATTGATCGAGTTGCACTTGGGTCAAAGAGCTTTATTAAATTCGTTAAAATTGGTTGTAGTTGATAAGAATATAAGGACTTGGCTAGGAATTTTTGCAAAATTCTGCACGAAGTACACTTGGAATATGTTACAATAAATTCTTAATACATAAATATATTGAAATGAGTATAAATGATTTATATTTTGATGAAAGAAAACAAGGATTTTGTGGAAAAAAATATTTCCGGTACCGGGAATCGAACCCGAGCCTCCTGGGTGAAAGCCAGGTATCCTAGCCACTAGACCATACCGGATTTACATTACTTTATTTAATTTTTTGTTCATTTAAAGTTAAAGACACTTCTATGTCGAAGTATTTAAATATTTTTATTCATTACAGACTAGTACATTTTATTTAATAAATCGTTAGCTATATTTCATTTTTGTGTCCAAACATGTTACATGATATTTCTTCGCAATCGCATTGAATTATACAGGGTCATAAGAAAAAGGTCCGATACTTATAGACCTTATACATATATAGTATTCACCGAGAGGAGTAAAAAATGTCTAATCAACGTAGGTCCTAAAAGCAATCCTTTCTCTGTAAAATCATCGAAAATGCGTGGGATACAGTACGTGGTACAGAAGGAATATTTGAAAATCTACGTTGATCTAGAGATGGGCAAATTCATTATTTAGATAAAGAGTTTGGAATGACGACTAAAAGATAAGAAAGCACTTCATCATTTTCAATTGTTTAAATGTGGAAATTACAATTTTAATAATAAAATAATACTTGAATGAATCGACATTTGGGAAACAATTATTATTTAATTTCATTAACTGTTTAAAGCTCAGAATGATGCCCTTAGAGTCTGTTGCTTTACACTATGTATTACTCGAATAAAATATGAAGAATCAAATATGAATAATTATTTGTACTAACAGTAATAAATAAAAAAAGTTAGTTTTACAGGGAAAAGATTGCTTTTAGGACCAACGTCGACATTTCTTACTCCTCTCGGTGAATACTATAAGGCCTACAAGTATCGGACCTTTCTTTTTATCACCCTATATAATCTAACAATAAATGTGCATGTGAGATAAAATTATGTTACACGCTCAGAAATATGGAAACTTTTTGTGTTTAGGAATGTTATATAATAATTAAAAAATTTTTCATTGTTGTTTCAAGAAGAAGAAACAAATTGTTTGATGTGATAGCTACATTTGTTGTATTTTGATATTTTTACGAAACACAGATAAAGCAGATCGTAGGAAAAATATTGCGAGTAAGAAGTAAGTATGTAATTAAATATTATTAGAACGGTGCAATGGAAGTTTTGATAAACGTGTGTCGGCATTGAATAGTTTGGTAGATACATCATAACGTATTACTGCATTATAATTAAGATTACGATAATTCTGCGGAAGGAAAGGAGGAACAGATATAAAGGAATTAAATGATAATGGGGTGATTGATCGGCGCAAAATATCTTTTAAGTAATCTGATTTGAATAGTTGCAACATTCTTTTCTGGAATTTGTGTCTCTAAAAATGATGACATTTTATGTGCGGTATTCTAGAAATACACGCGAAGCATTTAATAAGAATTATTCATTTATTGCATAAATATCATTAATAGTAAACATACGATACATACTTATAATATAAAAATCTCATGTGAACATTTATATGACCACACACTGCATTAATAAATATCGTTTCAAATGCAGGGCACTGGTGTACAGTTGTACCACATGGTAACAGTAATCGGCTTTTAAAATTTCCATGTTTGCTCCAGAGAAACAATTTCAAAGATAAAGTTCACACTTATCATAAAATCTCAATACAGAATATCTATTGATTTCAAATATTCTTGTTCAGATAATAATATCTTGCGAATAAATTGGGTATATAAAGGCTATTTCTTCAGCTAAAGTATCATCAGAATTCGAAACGTGAATCTGAAAAATAATAACCTGCCACGATGAATTTCTACGCAATGGTCTTGTGTGCGATCCTTTGCATCGCTTCTCTCTTCTGTGGTTCTGCATTCGTAAGTGTTTTTACATTGCATACTATTTGACATTGTCCACTTTCATTTATATTGTCTTTCTGGAAAGAATGTACTGCTGCAATACTAAATTTAATTAATAGTACAGAAAATTCGTTAAACGTGTTTCACGTTGGTATTCTTTGTTTCCGTGTAACAGAGAAATTTTCAATTCCGGATGCAAAGTAAAATCTATGCGAAATCGTGTTTTTAACCGGAAATGTACTATGCAGCAGTTGTTTGAACATTTTTCCCTTGTTTCATTATGTATTACCAATTACAGGGAGATCTCCGTATTGATCCAGACGATTGCCGTAACTTCTGGAACTGTGGGGCCGGTAAATGCGTTCGTCAGCAATGTGGTCCAGGAACTGAATTTTGGCCACCTACCCAGGTTTGCGATTACCCCATGATTACCAGGAATGATTGCAAACGGCACTGATGCAATTATCATCCGACTCAAGCACGAGAAATTATCGACGAATTGGTATCCCATTTTCCGGCGAAGAGCATGACACAGCGAATTATACATTTATACGTTCTATTGTTATATTTATCATTCAATAAAATCCGTTTTATGCATTAATAAGATTCTACATTAATTCGGTAATTAACCTTTCGCATAAAATTTCGTATCCTCACTTCAATAAATTTTTGTATATTGTCGACGTGGTGATAGTTTTAATTAAAAAATAACTGTGGACTGTAGAATAAGGTGTTATGACACTTCGTTTTCGAAAGAATTGTTCTTAAACGTGTGACTGAGTGAAATTTATATCAAAATTTTATAGTGGACCAATCGAGGCCAACTAAATTGAAGAAGACTTTACGACACCGAATCAATTAGGTAAATTTGTGCTGATTATTGTTATATTATACTATTACTCCGTAGAAATCATTTTAGGTGTTAATAATATAATCGTGCACATATATAGAATATGTGTTCGACTATTCCCACTTAGGATATTTCTGAATCTACTGCTTTCCTCCATTACAAGTTCCGCGAGAACTATGCATTTGATGCAGAAATATCGCCAACACGAAATATAGAATGCATATTTACAATATGTACAAAATTCATGTAAACATCTATGCAAACTCGAAATGTATAAATAAGAATCAAAACTGATATAATTGCAGATCACTGGAATACTGTGTGTTAATATCTGCTTCCTGTATTCACAAATTTTTGCTACCAATTCGACATGTATGTCAACGATATAATTCATTCTAACGATAAGATTAAAATACATATAGAATGACATATCGTATTAAGATATTACCATTGACTTTTTGTAGATAAATCGTGTATATAAATATGAAAATCTGCTACGAATGTATCATTAGAGTTCGAAAGACAAATTTACGGAACAAACACCTGTTACATACAATGAATTTCTACGCAGTCTTCGTGTGTGCGATCCTTTGTTTCGCTTATCTTCATTTCCTCTAGATAAACCGGGTATATAAATTTGATAGCTTCGACGAAAGTATAATTAGAATTTGAACGACGAATTTACGGAACACACACCTGTTACAATGAATTTCCACGCAATCGTCATGTGTGCGATCCTTTGCATCGTTTCACTCTTCTGCGAATCTGCATACGTAAGTATTTACCATCATTGTTTACAATTACGAACATGTAGTTTATTACTACCCAAGATTGTATGTTTCATTTCGCTTATATTTTCTCGATTGAAAATATTAACCCCTGCAATACCAGATTTAATTAATAACACACAAAATTTGTTAAACGTGCCTCTCGTTGGTGTCAGTGTGAAATGTTTTTGTAATCGTGATTAACCAAGAATATACTATTCACCAGTCAATTGAAAAGTTGTACCAGTTTCGATTTTGTATTAACAACTGCAGGGAGACCGCCGCATTTACCCAGAAGATTGTGCGAAATACTGGGATTGTGATACCACGCCTTGCACCCTTCGTGAATGTCTTCCGGGACTTGAATTTTGTCCTAAGAAGGAAATTTGCGACTGGCCCTATCCAATTGTGCGTCGCGATTGCAAACGCAAGAAGCAATAATACCAGAATATACATATAATGTAAAAAAATTCGGAAATATTCAAGAAGGTCATCTCACAATCAGTGGTAAAAATGGATGCACATGGTGAACAGAAATGACAACGAAAAATTGAATTGCCTGTCAAGGTCTAAGAATTGCTAGGGATTGGACATTTGTATCTGTGATGTCTCAGTGTATAAAACTGAAGTGACAATCTCCAATCAAAATTTACAAAAAATTTATGTATTTATAGGAATCACTAATTAAATTACTGTTTGACAAACCTAGTAAATTGAGGTTAATAAATTTCTACAAATGTAATTCAATAAATTTACAATGATTAAAAATTTAATAAACAAATTATGAACACGAGATCAAGCATTACAGTAATTATCTTTAATAATTACCCAGTCCGAATTGGTAAGAGCTAGGACTAGTAAAGTTGGGGGCATAAACTGGCAGTTAAACATAATGAATAAAATTTTGTGTCATAAACGTGTATAAGTTGGCAATTAATATTTATACATCTTGTATACAATTCACTATTAAGTTTAAGTTTGTTTTAATAGTAATCATAGTCGTTCCTTATAATGAATAAAAAAATAATTTCTCGATTATTATTTGTCAAGTATTTTGTGTGAAAGAGATTGCAGAAGAGTCTTCGAAATTTAAAAAGTCGTTCGAGTCATTAACTTTCTACAGACGGTTGCTCGAGACTCTGTTAGTGTAACTGTCATAAGGATACATCAACTGAACATCAAATCATATTCTATTTTGCGAGACCTCATTAACATCAAGTTTTTCAGCGGTTTCGTAATATTAATTTGCCGTGCGGCTTGCGCTCGAATAATGATATGATACATACTAACGATAAGATTTACGTAAATATAAAACAATGTATCGGAGTAGGACATTATCTTCATTTCCTCTAGATAAACCGGGTATATAAATTTGATAGCTTCGACGAAAGTATAATTAGAATTTGAACGACGAATTTACGGAACACACACCTGTTACAATGAATTTCCACGCAATCGTCATGTGTGCGATCCTTTGCATCGTTTCACTCTTCTGCGAATCTGCATACGTAAGTATTTACCTGCATGGTTTACAATTACAAACATGTAGTTTATCACTAATACAAAAAAAGACTAAAATTCATGTGACACCAAATTTAATTAATACCATACAAAATTTGTTAAACGTTCCTAACGTTAATATTCCATGTTTTCCGTGTAATAGAGAAAATTTCGATTGCGAATACTATGTGAAATCTTTTTGAAATCATGATTAATTAACAATGTACATACTAGGGTGGATGCACCAGTAAATGAACATGTACCTGTGAATGAACGTTATGTATAAAAGCAAGCAAATTAAGTTATTAAATTAAGCAAATGATTAAATATTGATTGTTTTCAATTCCTTACTTCATATTCAAACAATTTCGCGTCATTGGTCAGAAATGTTCATTTACTTACATAGTGTTGTTCATTCACCGGTGAAATCTGAATATTTTCTTTTTAATTTAATTAATTACATTTTTCCAATCTTTCAAATTGAAATCTGTAAGTTATAAAAAGGTATAGACATTAACAAATCTAATTTTTGTGTGCCAAATATTTATTAACATTATCATCGTTTAAAATCCGATTTTAATGGTTACAAAATCTCCAAGTGTTCATTCGTTGGTGCGTTTACCCCAATCACCAGTCAATTGGAAGGTTGTACCAGTTTCTCTTTTGTATTAACAATTGCAGGGAGACCGCCGCAGTTACCCAGAAGATTGTGCGAAATACTGGGATTGTGATGCCATCGAGTGCATCCTTCATTCATGCCGCAGGGGACATGAATTTAATCCTATTATCGGAACGTGTGATATTCCCCCGAAAGTGCCAAATGCCAATTGTAAACGACACGTGAAAGAATAAAACCATGATATACATATAATGTGAAAGCATTTTTAACACATCGACTGACACAGTGATAAAGGCTGTACGTAGCCAGACACACTTTATTTTGTTTTTAAAGTCTTAAATCATCGAAAATTTGTGAGTTTTGTTAATAGAGGCTGTTGGTCGTGTTTCGGTAGGTTTAGTGTTAACTTTAAGTTTGTTTTAATAGAAATTACAATCATTTGTTGTAATGAATAAAAATAATAATTTCGAGACTGTCATTTCTTAAGTCCCATTTTGTTTGAAAGAGGTTGCAGGAGAAACGTCTTCGAAATTCAAAGAGACGTTTGAGTCATTAACTTTCAAAAGAAGTTTGCTCATGACTCTGTCAGTGTAATTGACATAAAGTAATTTAGCCACGAGTGGTCCTCCGTCCTCTTTCAACGACATTCGATGCTTGATACACGTTTACTACTGCCCGCAAGTACGGTACAACAGTGCAACAGTGCAGGGACGACCTTTGCTCGGGTGCCTGGCAGATGGTTTATGGTGGTACACTGTAAAACCTTTTGAACTGTTTCATCATTGTGGCAACGGAACGGGATAATTAGATTACAGTCTCGACGTGAGATAAAGTAAACAGTAATTGAATTAATACTTTCGTTTGCAAAACGATGAGGTCCCTGTCATTGATTTTGTTCTTTACGTTATGTTTCTGTTTGATTTTTTCCGTCGCTAAGAAGGTGAAAGTGGTGAGCATACCATTTATGTACTGTTAATTAATAATACAAAGGGTGTTTCCAAAGTTCTGGGAATTGTGATCTGGTTAAATAATGCAGGGATAATGATTAATTCTTTCAAATATAAAAAACTCTGACAGGTTTTCCCAACGATATTAGTCAACGCCGATCGGAATGATTTAGCCGCTTGGCGAATACAGATATGTTCTTTAAGTGTTAATATTGCATCTACGAAAGACGCAGTAAATTCTCAAAGAGCCATTATTTTAAAAAAAATTTGTTTTAAACGAATTGTGCTGGAAATTACTTCCACATCCACTTTATTCGCCTGATTTGACAGTTAGCGACTATCATCTGTTTTTATAATTGAAAAAACCTCTACGTGGTGTGCGATTTCAAGACTTAAATTATGTCCGTAAACCAGTGAGTAAAAGAGACTCCTCAAAAATTTTTTTAGATGGCCTAAGAAATTAGTTCCACGCTAGGACAAGTGCATATAGTTGAACGGAAATGACATTGAACAATTACAATGTAATGTAGACGAAAATTAATAAAATAAAAAATTTACAACACAATTCCTAGAACTTTGGAAATACCCCTCGTATAAGTATATATTTTCCATATTAAGATAAGAAAGTAAAAGGTGTTAAAAATATTTCTAGTCCCCGTCTGTTCTCGGATAACGTGAAAGGTATAGGGTGTATATTTGGTTAAGTGCTTGGAAAATATCCGTTAACAGATGTTTCTTATAGTGATAGTGGGAGTAAAGTGTAGAAACAGTAAAGTTAGATTTCAAGAGGAATTCCCCATTATTCGGCGTCAATATTGAATTATCGCAAAAGTTTTGATACAGACTGTGAACAAAAATAATACATTCACTCGATTATGTAATCTTCATTATTTTTATTCCTTTTGAAATTTGTATACGACAAATATATCAAGACTTATTCTGTAAAGACTTAAAATTACGGAAATCATTGAATTTGTTTTTTTCTTTACGAAGCCAAATGCAAATACAATGTTCAATACTTTTTTGTAATAATGACGCTTTGGATTCTCGATGAACATATTGTCTGAACTCATTACTCACGAATATTATTTGTTTCTCATAGCACAAAGTTTAATATCATTATATTCTTAACAAACTATCTAAACCAACCGAGTACATTATTACTCCTCGGCGTAATAATGTAACGATAAAATGTTTCGAGAGAGCACAGCTTTGAAAAAGAAAAAAAAACATTCTCAGGCAAATGATCGACCATGGGAACATACAGTGGGTGTAAAAAGTATTCGTACACCCTTTAAAACGGAACAACTCTTTTAAAATTCAATGATTTGAGTTGTTTTTTGTGAAGTTAGAGACATTAATTTATTAAATGATGTGAAAAAAAAAATTTGAAAAAGTTGCAATTGGTTCGAATCGCGAAGAAAATATTAAAGGTCGTGTTTTACAACTTTTTAATCTGAGGCTATAATGAAAATTTAATAAATACGTATCGAAGATTTATGTTAGTTATGTACATACTGAAACTTTCATTGAAATCGGTTAATACAGAACCGAGCGACAGGCATAAAAAGATGTGAGAATTGTTAAATTTACTACAGTTGTAGATCGAAAGTCTGGAAAAACTGCGATTTTCAACATTTTTAATCGTTTGTATCTCGTAGCAACGTTAATCGATTTTGCTGAAATTATCAACATGTATATAACTAACATAAATCTTCGATACGTATTTATTAAATTTTCATTATAGCCTCAGATTAAAAAGTTGTAAAACACAACCTTTAATATTTTCTTCGCGATTCGGACCAATTGCAAATTTTCAAATTCTTTTTTCACATCATTTAGTAAATTAATGTCTCTAACTTCAGAAAAAACAACTCAAGTCACTTGGACCAATTTTAAAAGAGTTGTTCAGTTTTAAAGGGTGTACGAATACTTTTTACAGCCACTGTAGATCGCACGATTGTTATTCAATATTCACCGTATTCCTTGATTCACAGGAGGGCAAGGAATTCGACGTAAAACCGTATCTGGAAGACTGCTCGAAGTACCTACTATGTCGGAAAGGTGTCTGCACCCTGACCAACTGTCAGTACACGTACGTGTTCGATCCGACGACCGGGACCTGTACCCATCGGACCCGCGGTACCATCAACTGCGATCGTCGTTCACCGAAAAAGCACAGTTTTCCATGATCAAGCTATAAGCATACCGTCTTCCGTTCCCGTCATTATGTAACACATCGAGAATAAAAATCGCCAGAGAATTCATGTAACGAGTAACACCGTGTTTGCTTACTGGTCCCCGATGTGGTGTTTGCAACCGCCGCCAGCATGCAAGTCGGCCTCTTTACCAGACCGGCCGTGTTTGATTATTACCAACAAGGGCCAATTTGTTCTCCTGTTAGTCAATTGGCAAACAGTGTTCTGTGTGCATTCGCTCGATTGCCGCGTTGACAAAAGCACACGGTCTCTCGCTCTCTTTATTTCTCATTCTTTCGCTGTCTGGTAGCGGGCAATCAACGTCTGTGTCTTTCTTTGTTTCTCTCCATCTGTCCATATGTTTCACTCTATCCTCTAACGTTCCACCGAATTCCCTGTCTTTTTCTATTATACGCGACTCCCTTCCCCGTCACTGATCTCCAGCCGACCCTCGACCTCCGCGACTGATAACCCTTTCTTTTCCCCGAACCATTGCGCGTTTTCTCCCAAGAACGACAACCAGCTATCTGTTGTTTCCGAGTAAGAACGCGGGGCCGACTACGACGCGACGGCTCACCCGATCCGGGGATCGGGACCAGCCGGTTTTATGGGGAATAGGGGATCAGTACGACGCGAGATGCTTGGAGTATCGTGCTAGTAACGAGGGATAATGTCGCGGTTCGATCGTCTCGTCGTCCTTCTCGCTCTTCTCTCCGTGATCGGGTTCGCTCATGCGGTACGTGCTCTCTCTGTCTCTCCTCCATTCTTGCGTTGTTTGACCCCCCCGGGTGTGCTTCCGGCCCACGTGATTTTTAACACTTTGAGAATTGATCGTCGAGCCCCTCGAGAGATGGGTATACGTACGTGTCCGGTGGTGAATACAATTGCGGGGGAATTAAATAGAGGAAGCTTCTGTTCTAAATGCTTCTTGAGTTCTTGCGGTTCGAGTAAGTCCAGTTTTCAGGCAGGAAACTCGATTTTTCTTTACACTTGATGGTTGGATAGGAATCGAAAGATTAACCCCTGTTGTACTGGTCGGGTTAATTATACCCGATGTGTATATATATTGCGATGAAAAGTGATTATTAATTATAATCTTTATTCTAGAAATATGCAAATTAATCTGACACCAATAGCTTACGTATATTATAATCCAGCGATAGGAGAATATATTCCCTTAATTTAATTTTAATTCAGTCTGAATTCAATTTAAAGAACAGTAATGCAATCGTTTATTGAACAGCGCACGAGAGTTAATAAAATCAAAGCGGTTTTACTTCGGATATATTTGTACTGTCTGCAGATTTGATGCACTTGCGGCGCACGTGATTCCATTGAGTACGATAAATCGACGAAGCTAATGATGACGTAATAAAGTTTGTATTTTAGTTGAGACTAGAGAACATTCTTCGCAGAAAATATTAATTTCTGTTTTATTCTTGTTTCTGCGAGAGTGCTAAGAGATCTGAATTTGCATAGAGATTCATAGGGACATGATATTAAATTTTTTGAACATTGGTAGTGTGTTGCAGGGTATTGCGTAGAAGTATTAGTTACGCTTGGTATCTTGAATGATCGACTGATCATGTTTTGTTACGCATTGTTGCATCATTGCAAGCAAACTGAAGGATTCTGTAATAAAATTTAATGTATTTCTAGCGTTCTTCGACTCCTCGGAACCATCTAATATATGATGTTAAAAAATATATTAAAGATGGTACTAAAGTTTATATCAGAAGTAGAAGATTCCACAATGTTTTGATGATTCCGATAGAATTAATCCGATCAAACTCGTTGTTTTTAGTTCATGTTTCTCTACCACTTAATATTTTAAGGGTGTATCGTTTATAGGAATATTTCAGCTATTTGTGTCTCTTCAAGGAGTAACGAAATGGCTTTCTTCGTCAAGTAGCTGTACTCGTTTGGGCTCCACCTGTTAAATAGCGTTAGCGTATTTACTTTAAGACTGCACGCTGTGAAACAAGTGTGCCAATAAAAGTATTTTCATGTATACCCAATTGATAAAATGTTTGTTGAAACGGATTTAACATTAACTTAATACAACGTTAATTTCTATTTAACGCTTTATAAATCAACGGTGTAGAAATATTGAATCTCTAATATGTGTATAAAGATCGCGATCTGTGCAAAGAAAGACCTCATTACTATTCATTAGTCAGATAAGTGCTGATAAGGTGAAATAACAGTATGGAGTGTAAGCTGCTTGAATTAGCAACAGAGTTGCAGAGCGTGTTTCACAACAAGCGAGCACAACTTCAGGGATCGATTGTAAACGAATGGTGCTCACCTGTCTGCACAAACTTAAAATTCTTCAGTATAAATTTATCGAGAACGTTTATAAATTATTTCAAACATTACATAATTTACAAACGAATAGCTGACCATATTTTCAGAATTTCCTAAGAATATTATTATACAAAAAATAATGGTACTCTGTCAGTTTATAAAAGTAATAATAGAAATTTTTAAAAATTAGAGAAATAAATGTGCAATCAGCATCTATTACTTCGTATAGTCCATAAGACAGTTTACAGCGTAAACATTACATAATCGTATATGAACGATAACTAACCAAGTCAGTGTGTTTGGGAATATTGACATTACTTGTAGAAATGAAATATGAATTAGAATTATCATTTAGAAATTGTACGGAAACACACAGTAATTACAATACAGAGCAGAAAAATTCTTATTAATATGTGGCGGAAAATTTTATTCGATCTAATTGTTCATATGTAATCGTAGTCTAGTTTAATTTTCCACATGCAATAAGTTATATATAGAGTAGTTCTGAATTTTTACGTACACGTAAGACTTGAGTATTTATGAACACATCTTTATAGAAACTTTGGTGTTTTTTATATATTGGTAATTGTTATTTGTACTATCGCGTAGATTTTCGACCCTAGGGAAATAACGACAAAACCACCAAAACGACGGGAACCGGTACTTCCCTGGTATTTGTCTAACCAAGACGATATCGAGTCAAATAAGGATCCATCGCGTTCTCCAAAATGGCGGACGGATCCAGACGACCCAAGTCCTAGAAAACCGTTCGTAGTGAATGCTGAGACGAAGACCTGGAGTCCTTGGAGAAAAACTTCCGAAAGTGATATCGAGCAAAGAACAGAGGTTACAGATGATCCTCGAGCATCCACAAATCTCGATCAAAATCGTGATTATTTCTTGGAAAATGATCAGTTCGAGCAACAAGAAAATCGGAAATTTCCTTCGAAACCATCCAGTTCTCATGATTTAGAACAACACCAGGATCGTAATCGTGTTCAAAACAAAGGGAACGAACCAAAAGTAGACAGTGATCAAGATTTTTATGAAGGAATATCCACCGACAACACGGTAAATATATTAAGTTACATTAATTGATATAAAACAGTCACAGAAAACTAATCGAAGAAAAATCTGTCGACGTTAAAATATCAATATGACTAAATTTTAATATACTGATCATGTTTAAATGTTTTTTATAGTTTAAACTTATTCTTTACCATTCTATATCCTTGTTTAATTTCTTTCCAGAAATCACATAAGGAAAATTTTATTGTCCCTGCAAAACCGAAATCGACGGTCGCTCGACACGACCCCAGACTAGGTGCACAGTGTCCCGAAATTGATTCAACGGGACAGTTCGTCTATCCACTAGACTGCAAATTTTTCGTTAATTGTTGGAAGGGAAGAGCTTTCGTCCAACCATGCGCACCCGGAACTTTGTTCAGTCCGGAGACTTTGGAGTGCGATTTTCCGCACAAAGTCAACTGTTATGGCGGAGAGGTTGCCGATTTTCCTTCGAGCGATCTTTTGGAATCGTCCGGAAAACGAGAGCCTTTATTGTCGACCTCGCAAACTTTTCTGGAACACGAAAGGCTACAGGTTCATTTGAACAAACCAATTTTTTTATTATTCATTCATTTGCGGATAATTTTACTACCTTGAAAGTAGCTGTATGGAATTTCGCAGTAAGATTAGATGTAATAGAAATCTATTTTACTTCGAAATTCTGAAACTTCCCGGTGATATTTATATGGAACACTCTGCATAATTCGTATTGAATTTTATTTACAGGAACCACGATGCCCGCCTTTCATAACTGGCTTATTACCGCACCCGTCAGATTGCACAAAATTTTTACAATGCGTAAACGGCGGAACGTATATCATGGATTGCGGTCCTGGCACAGTATTCAACCCCACCGTTAACGTTTGTGATTGGCCCCGTAATGTAAGGGGCTGTGAAGGTAACAAAGTGATCCATGAGAAAATTGCTAGCTACAATAATAAATGAAAGTATTCACATAGGATTGAATATAACTAATAAACGGGATAAATTTGTTGAACAGATTCATCGAAGTCCAAGGAGGAAACTACAACACCGTTAATTCCGCCTGATTACGAGACTTACAATCATATGAAACTGGCGAATAATAACTATGAACCAGTGAAAAAGGTTTCTTGTCCTCCAGATCATTCGGGATTATTACCTCATCCTGATACGTGTAAGAAGTTTCTTCAATGTGCAAATGGAGTTACTTTTATCATGGACTGTGGTCCTGGAACAGCGTTTAATCCTTTAACAACCGTCTGCGATTGGCCTCACAAGGTACCCGGTTGTAGCGAAGGTAATTAGCAAATAACTAATATAAGTAGACTGCACGTGTTTATGGAAATATCGATTTTTCTCGAGTGATTTACAACGATTGGAGTTCAATAGAAATTTGATAGATCCATTATGGCTTCTATAGGATTAAACCGAAAATAAAAATGTCGAAAAACTTCATCGAAAGTTTCACTATAGTTACAATTAGCTTCAGACAATCGTGTATGCGATAAATGCATAAAATTCACAGTTTACATATAAGAAATACAATTATTAAGAAAAACTGGCACGTCGTATAAAAAGTTACTGCGTAAATCGAGATATAGGTGTTACCCATTTGTACTTAATTAATTCATCTGTTCTGTATCTATCATTAGAACAGAGTGCATTATTACTTATCACGAAACAAGTTTCTTTTACTTTGCGTAGAGAAACCAACTACAACCAGACCATGGACATCAGGTGGTACTTCAGATTCAAGAACTTGGGAACACGTTCGTCAATATAATCGTACATCACAGGATCACTACAGGCCAGGATTTTTACCACGTGGACAAACCAAACCATCCGTGACGACAAGCCGTCCAGGAACTGACTGGGATGTCTTACGTCCAACATGGAGACCAATATGGACGCACAACACTGAGACAACCACAAAATCACCAGGAGCAGGTTGGAATTCGTCAAGACCGACGTGGAAACCAAACTGGAAACCCAATGGATGGACTACAACCATGCCACCTTATCCTCAATGGCAATATGACCATGGTGATCGCTATGTTCCTTCTCATCCAGGAAGTCCAAATGTTCTGCCTTCTCAACCAGGAAGTTCAGATCAACCAAATCGTTGGGATCGTCCAGAGAATTCGGGTTACACAACCGGACAGTGGCATCCCAGGCCGGAAACAAGTGATCAGAGTTCAAGTTATGATAACAAATACCATCATCATAATCACTATTCCCATCAATACTATCCTCATGCACCGACGTACGACAAAAACAATGAAACCCAGCAACCAACTCCTCCGTATGGTCATCCTGAACCTGAAAGACCTAACCAGACCATTCCAGATGGCGGTTGGCATCACAGTTCAGGACATCATCATGGTCATCATCATGGTCATCATCACGGTAGCCCTCATTCCCCTCCTGATTACCCAGAGTACGATGAATCTGGTCAGCAGACGCAACAAAGTCCCTTCGATCAAACACAAGATGCTTCGAATCAACACGGTGAATTCCATGAAGGAAATGTATCTCCGAATCGAAGGGTCGGGCAAGAGTTTGGACCTAACAGACAAGAACATGGTAGACTTGGCCCAGGATTTTCCCAACCAGGATTTAATCGGGAACCTGCACCGGATGGAAATGTTTACGTGCAAAGCACTTACGTGGTGCCTGAAGATGGTAATACAAGACCGTTAACGCGAAATAGAACACGTTGGACTCAGCCTGTAGCGTCAGGGGGCAGATTTATTCCCAGTATCTGGAGTCAACAAGGTTCTAGGCAATCGCCGCCTCAACCACAGAATAGGCAGTGGGATCAAGGTAACTTTTTAATTTAATTTTATAATTTAACCAGTTTTATGTGGTATTAACTGGTTATGTTGTTTAGTAATTCATTTATAAACATATCATGGCGTTTGCTTTTAACTTTTAATCGGTGTTTCTTGCTTGACTAATTTTTTTTATTTGCGATAGTTCATTTCATTCTACTGCCAACAGCGAATGACACGCATGAAAGAATACTGCATGAGGATCTTTTCTTGTTTTTGTTGCTTCAATAGCATGATAAGTTGTACAGCGTCCTTGAAATATCAAAAATAAGTTATGAATAGATATTGTTGTGGTCTCAGATAATACTGTGTAATCATATATTAGAAACAAACTTTGAAGTTTTTTTTCTTGAAAAAAGTATCTGAAGGTAAGCTCGATTGATCTCGAGTTAGGCATATTATGATATGCAAACACAGATCTTTGTTTTACAAGAAGCAAGATTGTTTTTACAGGTAAATATATTTAATATTTAATGAATTACAAACAGGCAATTCATAATTTTCAATTTATTTTGTACTTTACGTTGAAACTAATTTAGTTGGTGTAGAGATTTTGTTTTCCTCGTTTTTGTAAAAATAGGGAATAGTAAACGATGAAAACAATAAACACTATTATTCAAATTTTTATTGTTTTTAGGAGGACTCAATGAGGACGTCAAATTTCGTGAATGGGGATCTAGAACTAACCTATATCAAAGCACAACTGATAAAGAAGCAGATTCGAAGTTGAATCAGTGGGTATCGGCGACAAATATTTTTAATCATACAAAAGGAAAATATCTGCCAGGTAGGAAAACGTGACAGATTTTATTATATTCTAGTTGTTTTCACTATTATCTATTATTTCTTGTACTCGTAGGAGTTAAAGATACTCCTCCTGATTCATCAAATCCCCATTATCCGAACAATGTATTCGTAAATGTAAATAACACAAGGGGGCATTTTATTCCGAAAGAAATTGAAGTTAACCAAGGACATTCAAGGACGAAAAGTTATGGACCAAATGATGTTCAAGATCCGAATCAATTTAGTAGCAGCGATCAGAATATATACATTGATGCTCGATCTACTGATTTTGCAGTACCATCTGTGGAACTTCAACCGCCACATTATTATCCTTTTAATGATTCATCTAGAGCAAACAATGGAGCTACGCCTGCACATGGTCATCGTACTCCTAAGTATTATCGAATTAATTCGTCTTCAGCAAATCGTGAGGATTTATCAGGATCTGGTAATCATCGTTTACTTTGAATAATTATTTAGTATTTATTGATACAAAAATTCTTACAAAAATCTAGCCGTTTATTATAAGACTTTTTATTCGATGAAATTTTCGGCGGAATGTTTTAAATACATATAAAAAAATGAAAAATACAAATGATTACAATGTTAAAAATAATATATAATAATTTAAGCTAAAATAACCATTCAACAAGTTTCGTTGACTTCTATATCTTTCAAAATGGCTTCCATAAGATCAGTTTCATTAACCATATTTTCCTCTTAACAATCATTTAAGTATCATCTTTAATATTACGAATTCTTTTTACAAATTTAACAGACACAAACCATCATCGTGTAGTCATGCCGTCAGTAAATCTTCAGCCGCCGTATTACCCACCTCCGAGTCGGTCGTTGATGCCTCCAAGTTCAAGGAACATATCAAGAGGCAATAGTTACTATCCACCAGTGCCAGCAACTGATCTTCTGCCACCCTATTACGAACCTTCTAATGCAAGCTCGAAGTACCCAGCTAAGCCAGCAACTGATCTTCAACCGCCATATTACGAACCTTCTAATGCAAGCTCGAATTATCCACTTGAGCCAGCAACTGATCTTCAACCGCCATATTACGAACCTTCTAATGGAAGCTCGAATTATCCACTTGAACCAGCAACTGATCTTCAACCGCCATATTACGAACCACCGAACGCTTCTCAGCACACATCGAATTTTAGTAATTTTCTATCACCAGATCGTTTCTTGGCTCCCACGAATCTTGATAGATCAAATACCTCTAATCCAAATGTTCCAGCTGAAAGTCTGGAACCACCATTTTACCAAGAAAATAATCGCTCCAACGATTCGTTAAACAGCATCAGCACTACCACACAAAGAGTTCTAGACAAGCATCTGATAATTCCGATGAAGAAAAAGATTTCACGGAAGCTAGAGAAACCTCTAATCAAAGTTACCACGACTACGCCGGATCCAGACATCCCTAACGTAGCGATCGAATACGATGACAATTCTTTGACAACAGAAAATTCTAATCTGGATTACGATGTCGACGTACTGGACGATAAAGAAGTTTGGAAACCGGTGCTGGTATTCGAGAACAAAACTCAAACGACCACGGAATCGTCTGTTGTCATGAAAATGAATAAGAAGAACGTCGACGTGGATCTCTTCAATATTGAAGCTGCCCCCTTCGACGAAGGTAGGTGTATCTTTCGGAATGATTATATACGAAATTTAAGTCATTGAAATTCAACGAAATTCAGGTAAGTCTTCCTTCAATTTTGAATACATGTTTAGTGTATAGTCAGCCGCGTCTTTGGCATGAGGAGCTTTTGGAATGAGGTCATAACAATGGGCTTGAAAAATCATACATATGCTATTAGAGAAAAATATGGGACCAGATTTCATAATTGAAGGAAAAGGAAAATATTATTCTACAAAGATTTGATGAAAGTTACTTTCTAAAAGTGATTCTAAATAATTGTTATATCTAGTGATTTCATAATTCTTATTATATCGCTACAAAATAATGAGTCGCTGTTCCATCAATCGTGAACTCTGGTCTCATACTTTTGGCACGTAGTGTACATACTTGCAATAATGCTTTCGTTATCACGTTAAAAGTATTGATATTAGTTTTCGTTATTTCTGATAGATATATTTATTGTAATATTTATTCCACGTTTTTTATTATTGTGTAAACAGATGGATGTATCACTGAAAGCTATAACAATAACAGAACGTTAGTTTTATATTTTTGTTGTATAGCTGCAAATCAGTCTCTTTCGTTTTTAGTTACGTTGTTTAAAATTCTATCAACATATATATAACTCGAAATGTATAAATATTTGTTTAATTTCCGTTTCGTTCATTACATTATCGATAATATATCAATTAATATTTTTCAGAGGAACCACCATTTCCAAATTACTATGTACCACCAGTAGAACCATTAGATCACTCGCGAAAAGTGTCCCTTCCGACGCCGATTTCTGGTCAGGTGAGAATTTTCAATGTTACTGAAATAAATTGTAAAATGTCACAAATTCTATTTTACCGTTAGTATTTCAAAACTCTGTACTGTAACAAAACAAACATACAAAATGAATATTTATTACTGTAAGATTATTGTATGTATAAATATTTTCGTAAATTTTGTTTATTACTCTTTTAAAAATTCTAACTTTGATAATGTATTATGGTAATCATTATTTGATAATTTTTTATATACTCATCTACTATTTTAATGATAGGTGATTCGACTTAGGGGTGGATCCGGACCTCATGACGGGTATGTCGAAGTTCAAGGAACAAATCCTGGCTGGGGAATCGTTTGCGATTCCAGAAATGGCTGGACTCTGAAAGAGGCTGATGTCGTGTGCAAACAACTCGGATACGTAAGGTATGGTACAATTCATCAAAATTTATTAACTTAGAAGAATGTCGTGTCAAATATAAGTATTGATTATTACTTATACATGCTTGGAATAATGATTTTTTTTAGGACCATCATAACGATTGTTGCTATTTTTATTAAATTTATTTCATAATTTTTCGTAAACTGATAATATAATCTATACTAGCATTTGAAAACCATTTGAAAATATGACTTATGGTAATTACAAGTCGTCACAGATTTGGCTCATGTTTGTTTCACCGAAAAATCTTGAATATTATGTTTTCTTGAAGTGGCTTAACAATAAAGAAATTGTAATATAGGAACATTTCGATAGTGACATGCCTAATCTGAAATTAGCAAATTTAGAAAATCAGATATATCATAAAATTTTTGGCTGAATGCCTATAATTTTTGCAGAGGCGCAGAGATGGCCTGGCAGGGAAGGAACAATCGTAACGGAGTGCCAACGTGGATCGCCGCGAATTCCGTGTCGTGTCAAGGCAACGACACTAGATTTCAATTGTGCAAGTAAGTAGCCATGCTTTATAGATTTCTTTTTCGGTCAGCAGATAAGAGATTGCTTACGCAGTTGCTGTTTCCGATTTCATATCTGGTTTTTCCTACGTTGCGAGTCGCATTCTGGGAATCTGTGACAATACGAAAAATGTTCTGCAAGACATAATACTGAATGGTGAAACTCAATTGCTGTTCCATAAAATATGAATTAAAACATATAGTCAACTGTTGCAGCAACTTAACTATAGCCTGAAAGTCACAAGAAATTTTCTTCCAAACATTTTTGAAGAATTTGAATCTTCCAAAAATTTTATTATAATTCCTTCTATTATTATTCCAACACATAATGCTTTTATGCTCAATAATGAAAAACTGTTATTTTGAATTTTTCAGATTCACTCATAAACCAGAATGTCGCGTGGAAAGGGACGCGATCGGTGTGAGATGCATTTCAAATCGGGTGGCCCATTGCCGGAAGGACGAAATACCGTACGAAGGACATTGTTATCACTTGGCTGATCCTGATAGCGGCTTGAACCATGCGGAAGCGTTGCAGTATTGTTCGGAACGACAATCACGACTCGTTGATATCGTTAACCAGGCGGAAAACGACTTTCTGTCTGAATGGCTGCTGCAGTTGCATCCGGAAGTTGGTTCCGTCATGACTTCCGGTGTTGGTTTTACCACTCTGAATCGCTCCTTTTGGCTTTGGGAGGATTCCTCGCGTGCCAAATTTAGGTGGGAAATCATTTCAGGACTATTAACACAATTGAATAGACTAATTATTAGACTGCGGATATTTATACAAATACAGATCATTCTTACCCATTCCACAAAAATTCCCCATTCACTAGTATTATTGAGATTTCTGATTTGCAGCGATAATATTTATATCTGTGAACAATCACTAGTAACGTCGATTGAGCTTCAGTTAGCTATAAGTAAGAGTATTAAGTTACTTCCTCGATGAAGGAACTAAGAAGATCAATTCTTATAATTTTATACGGTTTACTTATACGTATGAATTGTCGTTAGATTCAATAAATGGTGGCCAGGATGGATGGAAGACAAGAAACATCCCCCTTTCGTGGGTTCACGTCCTCTTTGTGTCGTAATGAAACGCAAGTTTCCGTGTCACGAAAGACCGGATTCGACTTGCGTCGCTGAATATTTCTTCTGGGACACCGAAGACTGTGCAACCTCCATGAAGGGTCACTCTTACATTTGCAAAAGGCCTTACGATGATATAGGTATGAACTTTTCAGTTTGACTTCAGCTTCTAATTGAGATACATTCATTTATTATTGTTATAGTTATCATTAGTTCTTGCAAGCACACTCCATGTATATAATTATAATATTATAATTCTGAGTACAAAATACATATATTAGGTGTACCAATAACTGATCTCTTAGATGTTTTACAGTTTAAGACTTGTTTCTCAGAAAATCAAAACGAAGCTTTCAATAATATCTCTCCTCGTTCTTTAACACTTTTTCACCATTCTTAAGGAAAAGAGACGCGGGAGGATATTTTCAATTCAAAATATATTATTTTATTTAAGAAATAGTGGATTACTTATTTGTACACCTAATAATTTAATTAAAGACACAAGGTAAATTTAATTAAAATGTAAATGTAGGTATATCTTAAGGGGACGGTATTCAGAAATTAATACTTACTGTAGTTTTATATGACACTTTAATTTTTTTAATCAGGTTGTATTTATGGAAAGGGAAGCCAATACACAGGAAATGCGAACGTAACGGCATCCGGGAAACAATGTCTTTCATGGGGCAACGAGGAAGTAGCCCATCCACTTGCAGTAAATGTTAGTTATTTCGTTTTCATATTTTTATGGTGATCTTTTTCTAATTTTCTTCTTATTGATGTATAATAGCTATATATTTTGTACTTGTTAACACTATGAGGAGCAATAATGTCACAGTGGTGTGATGTGAGTGTCTACTGGTACTTTTCAAATATTCAAAGTTATTGACTTTTTTTACATACATAGCAAAAAACATATTTTTTCAATTCTTAACAAAAATAACCGGCTGCGGGTTAAAGTTACTCGCGAAACTAGCCGATCGTCATAGTGTTAATATACTCTTTTATTTAGTGCGATGATTATAAACATTTCATTAACGGAAAATAGATTTTTCAGATTATTTAAATGTAGAAATCAGATTTACTGATCAGATACATTAACATATTTTTTTATTGATGATGGTTTTTCAGTGAAATCATTGTACCTTTGTCACCAGAGACAATTATTGCGTTTTAGGTCGTCAATCGAGAAGTTAGAGAAAAATTGAAAACTCACAACTACTGCAGAAACCCGAATCCAAATAGAGAGACCAGGCCATGGTGTTTCACTGGACCAGGAGGGGAACGTGAATACTGTGACATTCCACCTTGCGGGAATATTGGTACAATTTGCAATTTAATTTTATTTCACTCCTAATCTTTTTAATTAAATTCAAATTTAATTTTAATTCAATTTTTGTAATGTAAATATTATTTTTAGTCTTATGGTGTCAAGTACCAAACAGTAATCTATTACTTTCTACCAGGATTGTTATTTATTTCTAAAGAAGTATAGGTTAATACTGTCTTAATAATATTTGCCATTGTTCTCGATACTAGTCATTTTTACCGAACAAAATGTTCAGAGAACTATATGATTTTGAAATATGCTACCACTTTGTTTGTGAAGTAGTTCATTTCATCGTGACATCTAATATTTACAATGTATTTTTAAACAATTAAATTCGTTCTTTCAGTAACTCAAAGGTCACGTTTGACCGGTCAGTGCAAACCTAAGCATTTCGAGTGTTTGCCAGGAGAATGCATTCCTTCGCCATGGGTTTGCGATGGTGAAGAGGTAAACAATAATATTTAAATTTCACTTTGCTAGAAGCTTCAAATAACTGTTGTGAATATGTTATAAATTGCAAAAAGGATGAATAACAAGGTGGAGGTTGTTTCAATAATTTTTTCATATAAATTTATTGAAAATCTGTTAGTATTAAGTATTCCTGCAAAATTTCTTGCAATAATATCCGAAAATTCGTTATGTTTGAAGGACTGTACAAATGGTGCGGATGAAAGGGCTTGCACGTCGCAAATGGATCTTTTCGAAAAGCATGCTAAGCATAAATTAGAAGGTCACGACGTCGAAAAGTGGTTGAACACTCCGTTAAAGACCTGCGCTCTCAGGTGCAAGGAGGCTGATTTTACATGTCGATCGTTTGCACACAAGTAAGTCAGTTAGTATTTTCATAGTTCTAGTAGATACTCATCAGAGATCTGTCAAAATTTATTTACTCACAAAAATTATTATGTCAACCCAATTATGTTATATGAGTAATCCTTTTTCACCGTAAAAGTTGTAAAAGTAGAAAACATGTATAATTATTAAATTGGAAAGAGACACTAGTTTTGAAATACTGATTGTCTAGATTTTAAAAATAAAAATAGTGGTTGATATGACTTTTGGTAAATATTTAGAATAGACAAGGCAGCTTCGATGACCTTGATTTTGACATATTTAGTCAAGGTCACCATCGTTTTTTTTATTAAAAAGTTACAAAACATTATATTGCTGGTTTCATAATATCGAAAGAGAAAAGTGAACTTGTGCTGTATATTTACACAGCACGTATTTTAATTTATTTGTTTTTCCTTTTTTGCAGGTCAGCCGGAAATGTTTGTCTTCTAAGCGACAGCAACATCGGAATGACAGGATCCTTGAAACCGAACCGAGAGTTCGATTATTATGAAATGAAGGAGAGAAGTATAGATTGCGACGATATGTTTGCTTGTGGAAACGGGAAGTGTATAAATCAGACCCAGGTATGTAATGGGAAGAACGATTGCAACGATCGTAGCGACGAGGATATCTGTACCGTCGAGAATTTGGATTATAGCATACGGCTCGCTGGTTCGAATAACAGCTACGAAGGAAGAATTGAAGTTAAAAGTAAGTTGAAATTTTTGTATGTTACGGTATGTGAACATTAAATATGATGTAGAAATAATACCTACAGTAAAATGTAACAGATTTTTTTGCCAAATTTTTGTTTATTTATATGATTGAAATATATGTTATTTTGAAATATAAAATATTTTCCAAGAAATTAATAACAATAAACTGCGTAGTTTTGGGAGTTTGGGGCCAAGTTTGCGACGATGGCTTTGGCATGATCGATGCCGATGTGATTTGCAAAGAACTTGGCTTTGTCCTTGGCGCCTTGGAGATCAGACCGGGAGGATTCTATGGCAATCTGGATCCACCCACGAGGTTCATGGTTGATCAACTGAGATGCCGAGGAAATGAGTCTTCCCTACGTCAATGTGATTTTGATGGGTAATTGTTGCCAGTATAATACATACTAAATTCAACAAAAAACATCGAAATAAATTTAGAGATATTTAAAAACTTGAGAAATCTTTAAAATAATCATATCCGAAACGACAGAGTTTCAATATAGAGTTAATCTTAAGGTTTTGTGCTTTAATGGAGGTCTTTATGAATTCAATAATTGAAGTCTCTCATTTATGAATTCAATAATTGAAGTTGGGATTCCACTTTTTTTTTACAGATGGGGTGTTCACAATTGCCAACCCGAAGAAGCGGTGGGCATCGTTTGTAAAACAGCAGTCGATACCTGTCAAGATGGTCATTGGAAATGTGACAAGAGTCCCACGTGCATTCCAACTGCGTTCATATGTGACGAGGTTGTCGACTGTCCGGATCGTTCTGACGAGAGTCCAGAACATTGCGATGTGAGTAACAAAACACTCTCTCTATTTGCAACTTGTCATTGTACAAGTCTCATGTAACATTGTTTTGTCATCTGAAAAGGAATAAGAACTCCATTAACCGGGATTCAAGTGCATTTCAAGTGAATGAACATTTTCACTAAAATGAATAAAAATTGATTATTTCGAGCGACTGTTTTAGGCACCCTTCGAGATGCGTCTAGTGAATGGAAGCTCTCCTCTTGAAGGAAGAGTCGAGGTTCGTCACCATGGCATATGGGGCACTGTTTGTGACGACGATTTCTCGAACGCAGCAGCAAAGGTGATCTGTAGATCATTGGGATACGGTGGAAAAGCTATTGCCAAGAAGGACGGATTTTTTGGGCCTGGAGAGGGACCTATTTGGCTCGATGAAGTAAGTTTTTGTAAAAAAGAATTTTTAAAAAAGCATTTTTGTGTTATAGTTGTGTTTTGTTGATCTTGTTATAATTGAGTTAACATTCCTACGATATTATAGAGCTAACTGACAGTAAGTAGATCATATTTTAGTCTTGTTAAGATTTAGAGAAAGAGGGAGATAGAATTATATGCACTGCTCTCTACAGTCACGTTATCAGTTCCAGGTGATATACCTACTTGTAGGGGAAAATACTAAAAAACATTCTCACTACTTCATTTCTTATTTCTTAACATTGTTTTTTTAGTATACTTCGTAATACTTCAGTCTTTTATTACCGTATCATTTTTATCAACTTCTATTGGTTATAATTTTGATTATAGTAAATAACTTCACATCATGTCAGCATGTACCTGTACATACATTATTTTCATTGTCCTTGGTTTTTGGTCGTGTTTGTTATGCTTGTTTATGTCATTATCATGCAATTAGATTAATGACATCAAAGTCAGATGATATCGGAATTGAATTACAAGTTGTGAACAATGATAACATTACCTACCTTATTGCGAAGTAACTGTAACAGTCCAGGATACCGTAATCTATTGGTAAATTATATAACTTCGACAAAAAATAAGTGTTTTCTTATCATTATCAATTGGTAAATTATATCTTATCAATTCATACCGAATTTCAAAAATAGATTTGTACAGGATTTTCGGTTACTAATGCCAGAAACGTTCAGAGCTACTTCTACACGTTTAAAATGAAACGAAAATCAAGAATGACAAACTTCTGTTGGGAGATTTATTTTCAAGTTATCGACAGTTAAAAATTCCGATCAGAAATTCCTGAAACTAAGCGATCTCCATATAAGTAATAAATGTAGAGCATAACAGTGTGTACGATGGCAACAAATTAAGGAAACGTTACTTGAATCCCAGGCAAAGGACAGAAGGGCAATAAAAATGTGTAAACAGAGCGTGGATGTAGTATTATCTGTTATTAGACAGTAGGCCGGTAACGTTCGTAAATGACCTGGCGACTTTAGGATTATAGTAAAGGAAAAGTATATGTCACATGTTTGGCTAACCAGTAAGAGCGTATTTTTTTTTTTGGTTGGAGCGTATTTTTTTTTAATTGTTAATAAATTGAAAATGAAGCTTCCAACACAATTTCCTCATTCTTGATTTTCATTTTATTTTGATATGTAGAATCGCACCTTAATGTTTCTGACAGCAGTAACCGAACACTGTATTCATCGCAGAATGTTCTGTTTGTGATGTGTTCTTTTCACAGTTTCATTAAATTTAAGAGGTACTCTGTCTACTTCAGTGTCGTTTACTTACATATACTGTTTATTGAAACAAGGTATACTGTCATGGGAACGAGACACAACTGTACAGATGCGAGCACAATCACTGGGGTCTGCATAATTGCAACCACGACGAGGACGCAGGTGTGATTTGTACACACGGAGATGTTAACAATTCCGAGGTAAATCGAAACAAGCTTACCAGGAGACGAGCGTAAATTTAAAACAAGTAATTTTTTTGGATCTTCTTCAATCAAGTTCTCTAGTATCTGTACAAATTATGAGAAAATAGAAATCTAGTATCTAATACAAATATTAGAAATGTGGCTGTGCTATGTGTAACATTGTACTTATTACACATTAGTCATTACAAAATATAAAAAGAAATAACATTAGATCCTTCTGTTAATGAATGTCGTTCATAATTTCTTAACGTTTAATTTACTAACCAAGGGAAGACCTTTTTATTCAAGTAGGTATATAGCATAGTTAAAATTCAGTCTCTTGCCTGACAAGATTCTTTGTGTTGTAATTTAATTGTAGCATAAATTATAGGAGTTAACTTATGTACAACGTAATAATTACATCAGTTACTTAATAGTTCGATCTGTCGGTATGTTGTAATAGGAAATTATAAATACATTTGTAAAAGAACGATCGAATTCTTAGTTCAATAAATGATAAGCTTACGCAACGAGGTTTGTTTACTTCATTCCTTGACCCCCGATCCTTTGACTGGTTTCATGCGTACGAATCCAATTATAGAGTAAATAATTGCAGTTTCCCTGGGGCTCACAGCCGGATTTCCCGGAGACGGACATCAACGACATTCTTCCGGTTAATTGCGGTAGGCGATTCAAAGACTTCAACGATGACGAGGATCTTATATTCCAGAAGGTGGTGCGCGGTAGCATTGCGCCAAAAGGCTCCTATCCTTGGCAGGTAAATCAACGAACTTCTTTAGAATCTGAAATATTTCTACAGAAATATTCGTCTAATTTATTTCCAAGTAGTATACTATTATTTTACTAAATAGTAAGTTTTGTAAAAAAATAGTTCTCAGTAAAATTGAGTTAGAGTGTGTATATCTGATTTGTTTGGGAGCTAATTTAAATGTTGGAGTATATTCCATTTTATTTTCAGTTAAAGGTTAATTTCATTTTGTTAGGATAATCATAAAGTATATATTTCTACACCGTTTGATATGAAATCAACCGTTGAACGAACAGAAAAGTCGATATAAATAACATTTGTTTATTTTACTTTTACCTTAATTTATGCAGAGATGGATCTACCCGAATACGATAGTGATTTCTTATCGTTATTTATGTTTCTTTTTTGCTTGAGGATGTTTGTAGATCATTTCTATAGTGTTTTTAAAATGCACAGGCCAGTATTCGTGTCCGGGGACACAGTAGATCCAGCCATTGGTGTGGAGCCGTAATTCTTTCGCCTCTTTATGTGCTGACTGCTGCGCATTGTTTGGAAGGATACAACAAAGGGACGTATTTTGTTCGCGCCGGTGATTACAACACAGAGGTAATTCAAATCTATTTAATCCACACGGCGTAACTATTTTATGTTAATAACAAATTTTCATTTATTTGTTTGCGTTTTTGAAATTTAATATACATATAGAAGTCATGTAAGAATATTAAATTCTAGTTTTAATACATTTTAATAGTAAGTCAGTAGCTTCAGGTTTTGTTCTACAAGCATACTACTGATTTTCTAATTAATTACATTTAAGAGTAGGTACCTAATTCTCGGATAATATACAGGAATAATTTTCAATTTAGTCAACTAGACAAAATTACTTCGAGTCTTTACCGACCAGTAGAAAGGTTATACAATGAAGTTAATAAATGAAATTGTTTACAATATATTTAAAACAAGGCGACTCAAGATTGATATTTTAAGCCTTAATCATATTGTAGATCTGAAAATTTGGTTTCTACGAAATTCAATCAAAACAGATCTTAAGAATAATTTCTGTATGTATCAAGAATCTATGAATCGTAGATAGACGAAGGAACAGAAGTGGAAGCTAACATCGAGGACTATTACGTACACGAAGAATTCCGTAAGGGGCATCGAATGAACAACGATATTGCCCTCGTGTTGTTAAAAGGACGAGGAATTCCTCTCGGCAAGGATATCATGCCAATTTGTTTACCCCCTGAAAACGTGGAATACCCGGCGGGTCTTAATTGCACTATCAGTGGATTTGGAAGCATCGAAACTGGAAAATCAAGTAATTAATTTCGAATGCTAATTGACTAAAATTTAAATCGGACATTTCAGATGTTACGGCCTGATATATTATAGTGTAAAATGACCAGTAATTTTAAAGATTTTTCTCACGTATTTTTAAAGGATAGGAATTCAATTATAATTAATGATGTTATTTGGTTGTTCTAGCTCATTCTAAAGACCTAAGATATGGTTGGGTGCCACTGTTAGATCAGTCTGTTTGTCGCGCCGGTTATATTTATGGCGAAGGTGCAATTAGCGATGGCATGGTCTGCGCTGGATACCTTGATGAGGGTGTAGATACCTGTGACGGTGATTCTGGTGGACCATTGGCATGTTATCACAATGGTAATGAACATAAGATTTGGAGATTTTACAAAAAAATCTTATATTAGATTGATATTAAACTAAAATCTTTAAGTATGCAGATTACTAACATTTTCAGTCATTTATCATATTCATTTTTCATTAATATAGAAATATTCTTATATTTTTAACTATACGTTTAGTTTATATGAAGCTGACAAAACGATTTTTGTTTGATGCACGTCATTATACACTGTTGATTTGCTAAAAGAATGACACAGTTAAGAAAAGTAAATTTGTGAGGAAATCAATTTGAAAAAAAATTTTCTTTTACAATATAGCTAATAGTATTTGGGTTTTGAAGGTCTCTAGTTAAATATTCTTTATGTGTATTCCTTACTATTGGAAGAAGGTTCAAAGACGCCCGTTTTGGATTTTGACATTGTTCTGGTTAAAAAGTATGATTTTATAGCTCATTTTTAGAGTTAATTTTTGTTGATACAAATCCTAAAATGTGCGTATTTATTCAAATTAACGACTTTTGAGATGTGTGACTCTTCTAGTAAACCAACGACATAGTTTTATGAAATAGTTTTAATTAATGAAGTAATATGCTCATCGATAATTTTTCTGTTCTTCTTGACGCAGGAGCTTTCACGTTATACGGAATTACCAGCTGGGGACAACATTGCGGAAAAGCCAATAAGCCCGGTGTTTACGTTCGCGTGTCTCATTACCGTCGTTGGATAGAACAGAAAATTAAACAATCTGTTGCAGGAAGATAGGATTAATTTTTTAAACAACAAAATGGTAGGCAGAGTAGTTAATCGATACATGTTTAATACTTAAATTGTTTATTTGTTATGTGTTGAATGATAGTTCGATCCTTTATCTTCGTAAATCATATTCCTGAATATTGTCACATTCTTCTACATACAATAAGTAATTATAGTGTTGCTGTTTTCTTTGTTTAAAACAGTAATCAACATTTAATTTGAAATATCTAGTTAGAAACGATGTGGAAGATTTATGTACACTAGTATTGTAATATGTTTGGATTTGTGTGTAATGGGAATTCACATAAACTGAAAATCAGACAAAATACATTTACGTGTAATATAGTGTTAAAATATTATAAATGTTTGAGACGCGATACCAATTAGATACCTTATGTCCACTATTTAAGTGCTTTGTAGTTATTTATAATATACAGTTTACTTCCAAAATAAATACATCATCTTTATCTTTAATATCAATCACTAACTTTAAAATAAGAATCTTTAGCATAAATTATTAAAATCTGTTCCTCATAATGTGCAAAGCAATAGTAATATTCTCCTGGATTACTTAAAATAATAAATCAATTCATATTTAAACTGAATATTATGACTACTAAATAGTATTTGGAGTGCTACTCTTTATAACATTATTAAAGAGTATGATTTACTTCTCTGAGTGAATAATGAATCTGTTACAAAATTTAAATTACGAAATCTTCGAAGAATTAGTAATCTATAATGAGTGAAAGCAAATTAATTCTTCTCTTTAAATAAATAGTACTTGAAATATCGAGAGATAAGATTGATAACACTAAGCAGAAACTCGGTTAAGCTTGTGTGACATACTAAAGTGGTCGTTAATTGATTACGGAATTTGAAAGAACACACCTTAAAGAAACGTCCATTAATCTGTAGTTTATTTCGTAAGACATCATTGTTTCTACAATAATTGTAATTGCTGTCTTGTCGCTGTTACATGATTGAGCCTATGTATGTACAATAGTCCCAACATATTTGATCCGGACAGATAAAAAACGCGGAAACGGAAAACCTCGACGTTCATATAATAAACGCACGAACAACGAAATGAAAATGAAAAATGCGGGGGAGTGGTTTCGGTGGCTTATCATTATTACGAGATTGCAAAAATCGTGTGACAATATGAAATCGTTGTACGTAAATCGGTTCGGGCTGATCAATCGACAGTTAGATTGTCCGTAAACAAGTTTTTTTATTGACTTTATTGCGACGCTGGCAGTTCTAGTTTATGAACGAATCCCTTTTTTATTGAACGTATCGTTCCCCATCGTGGTTGTCTTTCCAAAACAATCGAAGAATGATTGTTTTTTTTTAATTAAAAGACTTCCCATTAAAAATGTGACGTATGAGTGAATTTTTAAATTGAAAATATTTTATTTTTAATAAAAAATACGTGTTTTTTTATGTTACTTTCTTGTATGAATTCCGTATGAAAGATCATATTTTAACAATACTGAGTGACTTCATTCGGATTGTATTATAGGCCTAGTTTGAATTTTTACTTCAGAGTTTTTGTACTTTCGATTTCTACAAAGTAGATTTTGAAGAGAGAAATTCAAGGAATATAGTTATTATTCAATATCGTATAATACTGATGACAGTGTTCAGTAAATATAAGATTTTATCATCAAAGATAATACCCGAATTGGAATTTTTATCTTTTTTCTGTATTTTCGGCTTTATTTCTCTATTTATAATCCGCATCTTGTGCAGGCAAATTCCACAATTCTGACATTATATTAAAAAAATCACTTAAGATTTCTTTAAAAGATAATTTTAAACAGTACAATGTTCTAAAACCGAAAATTCTTTACGTTTCAACTATAAACCCCGTTAATCATAAAAAGGACAATCTCTCTGTCAACCGTTCAACTAATTACATAGGTCTCGTTTCCGCGATGCACACTGAATGACGAATCTAGAAACCGGATCGCGATTACGGCGGTAAATTCGATGGATAAATGGATACTGTTTTTCTTTCACAGTTCGCCATCCTTTGGGACGATCGTTGTATCACGATCACGTGCAAAACGAAAAGCAAAACGACAGACAATCGTCACGGAATCATTTGTGATTGGAATAAAAAAGGCAAATAGAGAGAATAGAATTACACGCAAGCGAAAAACGGGGGAATGAAATCTGCTGATCTACGCAAAAATTTTCTTCGTGTAATTATAAACGTCTTATAATTAAGGGAATGTCGACCAAAAATACGCTTAATATGAAACTTAACGTTAAGTCTAACCCGAATACTCTTAATTTAGGCATAACGCGGCCCGTGTCCTTGTTCGACGAAGAAACAACTTTTGGTTGTAACATAGTTTTATTCGATTCAGTTGTTATCCCTTGCATTTGGCGAATTAAAGCTCTGTATTACATGCTTTTACAGAATCTTACTTGATGTTCTTTCAAGCACAGTCATCGCTCGACTGCGGATGTTTATGCATTTATAGCATTTCTTAAATTGAAAAATACAGTAAAACACTGATTTCCATTAAGTTCAATACCATTTATGTATTATTATTACCATACTAAAATTTCTAGTATGTGAAATAATATTCTGACCAGTCATAATTGTTATATATTAATATCAAAACTTGTAAATATGCATAAACATCCACAGTCTAGTTATCAGTAACAAATGTTTTCGTTATTTTATCTCAAATAGTAAATGATTTAAGTAACAATTTCTCAAATTTATATCTTTGGCGCTCTGACTACGAATTTAATACTTTCCTCTTGTTTTTGGTCGGAATATAATTAATCGAATTATGAAACATTGAATGTTATACGATTCTTTATCGACATAAATATTGCAACATTTTTATTCTTATTAGTGGTTAAGCTAGATAAAATTTATTTATCCAATCCATTTGTTGAATAGGTAACATTTTTCAAATATATCATGAACAGTCACTATGGATTCTATAAACATTCCATATTTCAGAAGACAGATTCATCTTGTTCTAATAAAAATAATGCACATTGAACTTCATTATTCGAATAATTACGACTGAAATTCGACATATAAAAATCATAAATTATTCCACAAAAGTTCACACCAAAAAGATTAATAATCATTAGTTCTACGACTGTCTTCGAAAATACTGACCCATGAATTTAAGTGTCCTAATAATAATAGCTGCGACGTTTCTTAAAAATATTTAGCTAACAAACATTTAATATTCTCTGCATCTTTATAATAAAATTATCATAAATAACTCTTTCAGTTGAAACCTTAAAGTTCTTAAATAACTTTCTTTTACACAGATTTCATTGCAATCAGAAGAGTTACTCACGAATTATTTCATTTAGCAGCTTCGTTAGAAAAGAATCTGATTCCAAACAAAATATATCGCGTGACATCGAAGACCGGAAATGCTACAGGCTCGCATGCAGAACGCGGACACGGGCCCTCGACTAACGATCTAATGACTAGACAGTAAGCAAGTGTTCGTATTCTCTTCCAATCAATCAATCGTTCGAGGATGAAGGTTCGTGTGTACTATAAGGTATCGTTAGGCGATCTTGGATCGATCGATCGGCGATTATCGCGGGGCCCACACAGGCCCTCCAACGCGTCGACGCGCAATGGCGTCCCCGAAGAATTCGCGGACACTTCGTGCCCCATTTCTTCCATTCTGGCCGTGGCTTCTTTTAAATTCGATTACGGCTTATCCAACCTTAGACCATAGATAACGCATATATATACGCATATGTTTTTTTTTGTATGTGTCATATAACTATATATATATACACGACTATTTCCTTCGTATGTACAGAATCGCAATTAATAGGTGTTCGTTAACGTTCAGCTACTACGGTCCTCGCGAAAAATCGTTTCGAGTGGGACTCTTGTTTATTTTTCTTCTTCCCGAAGGATCGATTCTCTCCCGGCACTCGATCTCTCGATTCTCACGGCTGGTCGAAGATCGTCCACCACGATGGTACCGTTCACGTTCTCTCGCATCTCCGTTTCTCGTGTTCGTGTTAGAAAAATCGTAGAAAAAAGCGACCGTTAGAAAATATCACGAAGACCAGTCGTGCTGTTAACCGCGAGCAATCACTCGGGATTGGTTGGGAAAGAAATCGAGTGGCTGGCTTTTCGAGAGACCCCTGGTTCGAGGTTATCAAGATATTTTTTTCACCTTTCTGGTTCGAGGGATCCCCCCGGGGGGCGCTCTCGTTTGAACACGGATCTGGCGAGCGCCATCTTTGAACGTGGCGTGGGTAAGTTTCTAGTTTCTCGAATATTGACAACGGTGACGCGCAGACGCTTACACGATAACATTTATTAATTATTACAACTTACGATAATTTCGTACTATTAGTCATATAGGTTTATGATAAACGTGTATGGATAGTTGTCGACACGTTCGTTGGTTAGAGGGTACGTTTACATTGCTGCGAGAATTTGCCGAAGGAGCCCAAGTGTTTGGTACTTAATCATTTGTTGTATTCGATTCTAGGAAGATTTCCTTGAATGGGTGATATATTTTCGTGTTAAACGTACACAGTTTACCAGATGTTTCATGAAATTTGGACGGAAAAGCAAGGTGAGTGTATAATAAAATACAAAAAACCAGTATGTGTACAAATGACGGATTTACTATAAAAAACAGCTATGTAACTGTATTTTCGAGTTATTGCCGATGTTGAATTTTATGAATTGTTCACTAGTTTTCACTAAGAATATTACTAAACACTTTCAGTTTGTATTCTTTTTAGAGTATTATAAATGAAATATTAATAATGTTGGTATTGCAATGAAAACTGATATAATTATTTGAAGCTTTGAAAGCATTCTTCTCTAATTTCATTGAAAACTTGGTTCCTAATGAACGAAATCGTCATTGAATTTCTGTATTTTATAAAATAAAGTGAATACACAATATACATATGTATATTCGGAAAATGAAAAATATTTATAACAACAATATTAAAGTCTTATACAAGGATTATATCAAAGTTAATCAATTTTGTCTCCTTGTAAAATAAGGTACTTTTATTATTATCAACTCTTTTTAAATATATAGTAAACGAAATGTTTTTTGAATTTTCGTCGTTTTATTTCAATAAAAATCAGTTGACGTATCAATAAATCTTCTAGTTTTAATTTAAAGATTATCATCTTTATGCGCGTTACGGCATTAAAATTGAATCCGTTTTAAGAATTGAAAATATATTCTTCAGCAAAGTGGCATAGCGATGTAAACGTACCATAATGACAGAACGTTCTTCGGGCTCTGTGTTGTCAGACTCATTTCTCTACTTTCAGCGACTTTGAATTGTGAATTTAATAGTCAAATGTTATATCTCGACGATGGTGCAAAACTGATTTAATATAGAAAATGTATGTGAACTAGTTATAAATAAATGCTCTAATAAATAAAATAGTATAGGATTAAATACAATATACATAGAGTAAAAACAAAATATATTACAGCTGCTGAAAGTAAATCTAAATTATAATTTATATATAAAGCATTCATAAAATTCTTAAAATAACATAATTTAACATTGTATATCATCCAAAAAATAATTAATTTGGTGTTCCTACGCAATAAGTGACGATTTTATAAAATCTTTATCCTTTGGATTAGATGAAATATGAATTAAAATTCTTCAGTAAGTCTTTAAAAATGTCAATCTACAGTAAACGTGCATTGTATATTTCATTTAAGACTTTCGTTTCTTGCAATAACAACTGTATAAAAACATCAATTGACGACATTTACCATAATATATACAAATCGTATCAAAAGTAAGACCGTGGAAGAAATTATAATGCTGTTAAACCAGGTTAATGTACGCGTCAATGGTAATTTTCGTCCTAAAAAAAGTCATTGGAGAAAGGAGTCTGACGTGAAATGGTGTCCTCATTTTTTGGCGGCTCTATCGATGATTTATACTTTCTTTATCACGCGATCTTCGCGTAGACACTGGTTCGTCCGCGTACATATGACGCTACTCTGTTGCTTATGGTACACATTTTTCCTCTGTTTCTCGTACTGAGAGAAAAAAAATCTATTTATCAAACATATTATCCACTACATTCATAACACAAGGCGTCCCTTTAATGTAAACTACACAATTGTACTCCTTTAAACCTAGTCCGTCGCGATTAAACTTAATTAAAATCAAAGCTTTTTATCACGCGAGTGTCAATAGAAATGTAGAAAAATAATTTTTCCGGTATTAAAATATCGTACATCCAAAAATATGATCGTATAAATAATATAGGAACAGTAAGAAGAAAAGGAAGTGTCGTGTATAGATTAAAAAGGTAAAGACAAAACGAGCTTCCTTCGACGTTCGCTTAATTTACACGTGTCTTAACGAAGATCTACGAGAAAATAATAAAAATAAAATCTGGCGGATAAAAAAGATTTGTACACCGTATGCTGCTAAATACACATGATTCGACGCCGAACAAACTTCTCGCTTATTAAATACAAGCTCGGCTTTCGTGAAAAAGCAAGAAACGTTTGTTAATGCGTTCGTACGATTAATTAAATTACAATGAAACAATGTATAATACATTCTTACCGTGAACGCAGGATGATGCAGTTCAGACTGCAAAACAGCTTTTCACAATACGCACAAACAATATACAGAAAATTGTTAAAAGTCATTATTAATCGTATTATCCTGCAAATACTCGAAAGGTATTAAATTCGTCGCGTAATTGCAATTCACAAATTGTCCAGGATTGCGAGAAAATATCTAATGACTATTGTTAAAAAACTCTATGTTTAAATGTCTAATGACTGCAAGGTTTCTCTCAGTACGCGAAGTTTACAAATCACCGAGCGGAAAGTTCGTCTGCTTTCTCCACTTCCTCTCTGGATCGCGAGTCCTCGCGATCCTTCGTCTCTCCCTACCCCCTCCCCCATTCGCAGACGCAGTTTATACTCAGGAAAAACGAACTCTTGGTCCCTATGTTTTCTCAAAACCTTTTTCCCATTTCGTCTCTCCTCCAGTCCTATGTTTTCCTTCTTTTGTTCTAAAATCTTTTCACTGTCTATGGTGAGCTTATTCAGGCAATAAACGAAACCGTAGCACCGTATGCTCGATCGGTGGATTTTCGGTCGATTGAATCGTCGCAACATGGATCCACATCTTTAGCGCAAACAAAGCTCGGATGATCGTCGAAGGAAAATATACAAATATTATTTGAACGGTGATGCGTGCGTTGGAAATGGTTTTTCACTGATGTCTATAAAAAGATTTCGTGTTTCTTGGTATTGGATGAGCTTTAATTCGTCATAATTCTATTGAATTAGGTACTCGGAGGGTTTTCAATAACTAAAACACGACGTGTATTACTTAAAACCTTAGGTAACTGGCTGGTTCAGTGATGATAGTAACTGATTCAACTTCAAGCGACTGCTTTCGAAGACAACCAAACAATAATCAGATATTTCCAAAAACCATGCGACCCCACACGTCGCCGTCAACTAGGCAACTCAAGTGATACCGTCAACGCTGGAAAGATACATAAACGCTTCCTGAATAACTGCACGGCCCGTGGTGGGGCCGTGTGCGTTGCGAGCGACATCTACTGTCCCAAGTTGTTCTCGATTAACGATCTCGAAAACGTGTCGTTAAGTACGTGCACGACGACTCTCAAAACGGGCAACTAGAACCTTAAAACGGCAACTTCGAGCTTACTCTACAGGAACGAACCTATATACTTCTTGTTTCGCCGATTCTCTCACTCCTCATCTTGGCTGTGTCCCTCTGTTCACATGCCTAGGAGGTTTCGTTTAGCGTATATCAAAAGGACTATGTACAAAAGGGAATCGGTCGCGCGAGACACGGTCCCGCCGCCAGACGGGCTCTCACGGCCGTCCAATCGGCGAGGTTCGTCGCTGGGACCGGAAGTGGAGGCGCAGGGAGTGAGCGTATCCGGGAACGCTCTTTTCGCTGGCCTCGGGCTTAGGAACTATACTTACTGCTACGCGGATACTGTCCGGTGAATTTTTCGTGCTCGTTCTAACGGACCGGGTCTCGAGGATCCGTAGACGACTTCAATCGGTGCAGTCAGCTTCCGGTTCCGGCGCTCGAGCTTACCCAGTTCCTTCGAACTATCGTGACGCGTCGTGTGAGCGAAGAAATGGAACTAAACGCGATTGAAACCGTTCGTGTACATGAATCACTACACGCACGATACGTGAATGTTGCAGCGAAATGTTACATCGCGAAGAAATTTATGGATGTAATAAAGGAAGTGCGTTCGGTGATTTCTGTATCGTCGATGAAACGGAAGGAAATAAGGTTTGTTGCACCGAGAAAAATCACGACTGCACCGATCGTTTGATGGTATATCTAAACGATGCCCTTGAAACGACGCGAGATCACTACACGGTGAAATTCTCCCTCCGATGTTTCTGTTCTTATTACTCACGAGCGCATCGCTGTATCGGAATTTTCTTTTTCTTCTTTGCACAGTTCAGCGTCCCCGGGCGAGTCTCTTGTTCACCATTCGGATGTTTCGTTCTTGTTTCTCTATTTTTCTTTTTGCTTCTTTTCGCCTGTACGAAGGCTGTTTAACGTTTTAACTGTGTTAACGTTTTGTTGGAAAGCGTCGGTTTACATGCCGGTCAGCTAATATCGCTCCCGTTCGACGCGTTGCGCGGCAGCGTTTTTTCACTGAGCATTTAGTTCGGACCTGTTGACAAGAAATTCAAAAAGAAAGGATATGTTTCGTGACGCGGGTGGTAATTTTTCTGATGATATTACAATTAAGTTTGACATTTTGTAAATATTTGCCGAATGACAAGAAAGATGGAACAGTATTGCAAACTGAGTATTGGAAATCATTGATCGATTGAGAATACTTCATTTCTTGTATTGAGGGAGTAAATACATTGTTAATATTACTTACTTTAAAGCTTTATAACGTTCTTTTTCCGGGTTGTTGTCTGGTGGTTCACATTCGAACGATGCCAAAGCCAGGGCTGTATTAGATGTACAAAGAAAATTTACTATTTAATATGGTTTATACAAGACAATATATAGAAATTTTTATCCTTTAATTTTATAACTCTGACGAGCAAGTCATTTTTTAACATTTATTACAATAAAGATATTCTTCTGACTATAAAAAATATGCATAGTTAATTATATTTTTGAATTTGTATGAATAAACGAGCGAGTTATTGCATGTTCGTTACAATTTCGTCGGTCAAAGCTTGAACACTTCTGTTTCACAGTGAGTAAATCCATATAAAATATATTTAATAGTTTACCATTTTCCGTCAGCACCGGGCTAGCTTGGAGAAACGCAATGACACGCGGGTTCTTCTCAAATGGGCACGCAACTTGTTTCCAGGCGATGAATTCCGTCACCTGCTTCGCCAGTTGCCAGAATTTCTCGAAATTAATGTGGCCATTCGGTAGCCTGGAACAACGATTATAGAGATATATTAATAATAATCTCATTATCAATAAATTATCCATTTCATATCCATATTTCATTTTCATATTTCATATACATTTTATAATGTACGACTGCTTTTAACGATTTTAGAGATATTAAAAATAGATTTTCATTACTGTAGATAAGTAAAGGAGAGTTTTAAATAATTAATAATGCTATGTATGTATAATAGTGTCACGTATCAACGAACTTACGTTTCATTAAAATGTTCTGAAAACGTAACATAGTTATAAAACTTCATTAACAGATGTAGTTCATAACATATTTACTTTTAATACGGTTCTGTCAAATATTACATAGAACCAATGGAAGGAATCATTGCTTTAATGGAAAGCCTCGTTTACCTTCATTTCGTAAACTCCAATTTTCGAAGTTAAACAAAATATTCATTAACTCTGCACTGTATGAAAATATCCACTGTTTTATTATTAGTATCATATTTCTTGTTAAGCAAGAATATTCCGTTCGAGATACAGCAGATCGATAATCGCGCGGTCGAATCCTTTAATGTGCACACGTTGTCACGTGTTTACGTAGCGCGAGGCGTTACCCCGCAGGATGGAGGTTGTTTGTTATTTTGTTAAATTAATTTCGGATATACCCGATCACATTAGCTCCTCTCCCCATCCCTCGATACGCATAGATACACGAACTTAATGGTTAGCCCCATAGATTTCAGGATTACTCTATATTAATCAATCTTCCGTTTGACGTATGCTTGGATTGATTTGAATTTAATGAGACCTCCTTTCATTCTACTGTATGAGTTTGAAATTAATTAATTTAGACATGTATTAATACACATCTCGCGAGACGCATGAAGAAATTCGTACAATGCAATCGGAAGTGAACGATAAGATAATACTGAAACAAGAACAATATGTATTTTCATATTACAACTTAGTATCGGTTGAATGTGTATCTAAGAACCACTTTCCCTAACACGTTCTTCATTTTTTTTACAGACGTATAGGTACGTTTTTCAAATCCTGTTAGAATGTGTTTTACTTTGGGTTCTGAAAGTAAAAACATTAAGAAATAAAATTGAATAAAGTATAATTTCTCTTTATGTCTCCAATTATTTCGATTAATGTTAATTAGGTCTAATTACAGCATTCAGTCTTTTATCTAATTAGGTCGCGTTTATTACATGACGACCCAATCTCCACAACAAATTTCATCTGCTATACGTATTCTCTCCGTGAGTTAATATTGAAACAGAATATTTCATTTGGCAATAGGAAAGTTTATAGGGAGAGAAGCTTTTGGCGCTTCTTCATTTTGTAATTTCAAGAAGTGGGTTCAAAGTGGTCAGTTTGCGAGGAAGACGCGGAAAGTTTCGAAGTAGTCCCTTCAAGTTCTATATAGACTTTGAAGGCAATGTGATTTTATGTGCAAATAATCTCGGAACTTTTTAAAATTATTCTTTGGGTAATAGGTAAGGGCACACACAGACTGTTCCAGAGGAATTATAAAAAGATTTCGGTCATATGTATTCATATAATATTATGATGAAAAAAAGTATTTGTCGCGAGTCTGAATATCTGTCATTTAAGTGCGACTGGGAAAGAACGATTTCGCTTTGTTTGGGAAATTGTAGACATGTTTGGTGCGTCGTTAACACTAGGTGGTGATTTGGCTAACGCGTCTGTTCATTGCATTCCGTTTCTACTTATTTTCTAGCATGAATTCACGCGTTGCAGATGAATCTTCAAATTCAATTTTCTTGAAAACTAAGCTTTGGATGAGAAACTGTAATTCTGTTTTTTCGACTTATTTTTGCACGTAGAATCACTCCCACCCCCGAGCGTACCACCTGTCCGGCCACAACCTGTGTACATCGAACATTGTTCATTCATGGTACAAATAATTTTTCTGCGAATTTCTCGGAAACTAAAACCAAACGACGGTAACATGCACAGAAATCAGTTGTTCTGAATGAGGACTTTGACAACAAATTTCAAGGTCACTGAAATCGGTACGGAGTCAGAGATCTAAATAATTACCCGCTCTACTCCATCTTCTCCTACTTTTCCACTACTTAATTTCTCCTTCCCCCTATCATCTTGCGACCGCCAGATTACAATATATCCAACCTACTGGTGTCAAATTAATTTACAAATTTCTAGAATCGAAAATATAATCAATATTAGTTTCCGTTGAAACTTGGAACAGCACGCGACGGTTAATAAAATACGTATTATTCCATAATATTTTCCCGAAATGTACACACCGTTGCAAAAGATTTCAACAAATTCGTAAAGCCTGAAAATAAATCCCACCGCCTCGACCACGGATTTCGACTCGATTCCCACCAAGAAACTGTTCCCCGTAACTCGCCTACCTCAAGAATCCCAGATCACCGAATATCCCCACGCTACGAAACCCTATGCAAATCAGCATCCACAAAAAAAAAAAAAAAAATCGATACTCGCCAGCTCGAAACTCGTCGTTTCGAAGTCTGTTCGCACAGTGCCGTGTTCCCGTTTCCCGAACTTGTCGGATTCAACCGAGAGGAGGAGGGGAGGGGAAAAAAAACGGGACGAGTGTTCAGCGTTTCGTCGCTCGCACACTATGCGGCCTGAAACGAATTTTCCCCCGGGTAACGATCTACAGAACGATACAACTGTCCGCGAATAGAGGGGGCACGCGTTTTCGAAGGCGTCGGAAAATTACGAATCGAACTTGGGCAATTTATCGTCGGCAGGATGTACGCGAAATTCCGGGGCGCATACAAGCGATCCTCGTTCCTACGGGCCAGGCGTAACGCGCACGTAACAGACGTTTACATATACGGGCAACCATTCGTCTTCCCGTTGCCTGGATCCTCGAATGGATCGGCCAATACCTATCCACAGCAACCGAGAAACCCATCTTCCCTACGCGGTTCCACGACCACCCCCCGATCACCATCCCTCTACCCCTGCGACTCGGATCGAAATTCCATTACGGATTTTGTCCACTGGAGGGGTGATGGGAAGGGATGGCAGATAATTGGTTAGAGCTAGACCCTTTTTTCCTTATTAGACTGTGTATAGGGGACGCATCGGGAATCGATGCAGAGCCTTCCGTCTGAAGTTATTGATACTTTGACGCGATTGAAGATTCTTGGAATAGAGACTCGTATCGAGGTTGGAAGTGCTGCGAAACGCGTCGAGGGTAATTATTGGAATTCGGTTGCGTTTGGGTATTGTGGAGATAAAGTTTTCAGTACGGACTTGATGCCTGCTGGTTTTTGGAGCCTTCATTTGTAGCTGTCGACGAATTAACCCTGTAACGCCGAGTGCCACGTTTTCGGAACGTTTGGTTATAATATGTATAATACAGAAAATAGAATGTTTATGGAGTTTATATTTTATATATAATATTTTTATACATTATTTTTTTTAGATCACGCGACATAATTAGTTATGTACCATTATATCTGCCCCTTCGGACCAGCACTAATTCATGTATATTACCTGTTTTTTCTGTGTTGCAAATGCCTCTAAAATAGACAAACAAAATAGACTGACATGTGATATTTATGAATTACCCTAGTAAATAATATATATACAATACCATTAGAGACGTTCCTCTATGGCCTAAGTAGAAAAATCACAACATAATATTAACAATTTATAATTTATTTATATAACTTTGTTTCTTCTTAAATAGGTCACTTCAAATTTCACGAACTATAATTGTGAGGGTTACGTGTATACAAAATTATTACATAATACGAATCTATACGGAATAGAATACTTTGTCCAATTAAAATTACATCGACCACACTATTTCCTTCGCCGTTACTTAATTAACATTGTGCGACTACTCATCATTATACAAAACCAAGCATTCGATTCACCAGAAAATAGCAGTGACGTCTGCGAAACGTTTCCCGACAGAGATTATTGCAAATTTCTCTCACGTGAACCCGTCCGAAATCAGCGACAGCTTTGGATCCGGCTTCACGGGCTAAAACCCATAATGCACAGGCATTTGTCTGGAGTCTGCGATCGTCTTGGAGCAATTTGTATGCCCCTGTCTGCGCCAGGCGATCTGTTCCAGCAATTCAGGGAAAACGTTCGCCTGTGCTGTGTTCCGACGTTGGCCCTCCTGCGAACGTAGGTACACATTTTGCCCGAGACTGCCGTTCCTCCGCCATTTCGGAGATAGCGCGCGCTGTTGCGAGTTTAATGCGCATATGTTATGCGTTGCAACGGCCGCTGCATATATGCAAGCCACCACTCGCGGTATTATGCACGCAGTTGTCCAGTAAATACCGCCTCAAGTAGCCGGAACAGTTTCGGATAGGATTTCTTTTTTTCGTTCCTGGACTAAAGTCCACGCGACCACGTATACCGAGCTGTCGAGGAACGATCTCATTTCGGCCGTGCAATCGTACGCATAATGAGTTCGTCGAATAAAAAGCACGGTCCGTGTCAGTGTAATGATTAAACAAGCCCGATTGTTGTTAAATATTCGCGACGGTAGTCATATGGCTACATACTAATTACGAAGTAAAATATTAGTATCGTGCATTTTTTTATACCCGTGAGTATATATATAATAAGTTTTTCTGGTTTTATATAGACAGCGAGACTCTAAAGGTCTCTAAATAAAACGTATTCGTTAATACGATTAGTCCTGGAATTTTCAAAATATCTCTTTGTATGTGTGAAGACACGTACTGTAACAGAATTTCAGTTTACATTTTAATCTTAATCTGTGCATAATTCATCTCGACGATCACTCTTTTCATGCAATAATTAAGTAAACATCGTCAACGTATTTGTAAAAATATAGACTTTCGAAATAGATTATCAAGCACATGTGACTAATAACGAGAAAATAGTAGAGGCAATGTATGTACAGGGTCGGAAATGTTAATAAGAAAAGCGAACACCGAAAGTATTTTGCTTTTCCTTCTCCTCGATCTCTGTTTCTCTCTGTCTCACGCCCTATTCACTCTTCTCGTCTTTTCAGCAACTTCTACTCGAGGCTACGGGGAAACAACTTTTGCTATTACAAGTTTAATAAGTTTACACGTGGAACCCGGGGGAAGAAGCGAACAGGGGGGGGGGGCGTTTTTCGCGCACAGGAAGGCGAAGGAAATGGCATGGCACATTCGTCGTCGTAATAAATACGCCCGACAAAAAGGACCGAAGAAGAGTCGACCCGCTTTGCGGGAGACCGAGCTCTCGCGTCGACGTATCACCATCGTCAGAACAAAATTATCGAAGCTTCAAAAGATCGCCAACAAAAAAGAAAACTCGGCTTTGGCGTTTCTGGATGGGAAATCGTCGATCGTGTTTCACAGCGCTCGAGGAATCCACGCCGCACCTCTGGGTGAACTTAGATTACTTTATAATTATTCCTGCGAGCTCCCGGATGAAATTTTGAAATCTCGCGGGGAAATGGGAATTCGTGGCACCGCGTGCAAACGATTGTTTACGCGAGCATCAGAAATGTAATATCGAGTATATCAGTGAATCAATACTTGTTTCTAAAGAAATTACCGATCTACACTGTGTTATACATTTCTGTAATTAAGTTGCAGTATCTTGGATGGTTATTATTGAGCGAAAGATCAGGAAGATATTTTTTAAGTGGAAATGGTCTACTCATTAATATACTGTGAATGATTAGATAAATTCATGTTTTTATAGATCATTTTATAAAGACTTGAGGTCAAGAGGTATTTATTTCACCTGTGAAGGAATTTATTAAGGAAAAAGTAGATCACGAACTTTATTGATTTTTGGTTCATTCTGTGTTACGTATTGGCCTATATCATAAATTTATACTATTCATAGTTTAGTTATTAAATGTGTAGACTGTATACATATATTTATGTAAATTCTACTTTATAAATACTGTAGAAGTGGTTAAAAATTTGTAACATTATGTATGTAACGTATATAATAACCGTAAGCTTTATAAAACAAAGTATTGAGTGTTTTGTTCGGTACACTGCAGCAATTTTGTAGGACCCTGTTTAGAAAAACTAGTACCTTAGCTTCATAAAAACAGTGTAAGATGTTAGAGAAGAATAGCTAACAGATATTATTAAGGAGACATGTGTTTGTATTCTTTTATAAACAAATATTAAATTTGGTAAAAAATAGTGGATTATTTATTGCCTAATATTAAATAAATAAGAGACTAATTCTTCGAAATATCTAGAAGGAGGCCCTTAATACAGACGACGGAACGAGCAAGGGAAATGGACGAAAAGTTAATGAAAAGTGCTTGTCAATTTCACCGGGACGTAAGTTGTAATTACTTAGAGCGTGAAAGCGGGACTGAATCTCTTGAATTTTTATCAAACTTGAAATTTCCTCGAGTGCCCTTAAATGATTAATGCGACCAAGGGTGGGAGTAAGGTGAGGTTTTTTACTCACTTGTTGCTGCATCCCTCGTTCAGGAAGTAGAGATCCTTGACCAGCAAGCTGAAGAAGGGCACGACGATTCTCTGCCTTTCGTCCGTAGCGCCGGCGCTACGCCACATCGCCGCTTTCAGTGTGCTGCGATAGCTACTGAAATTGCTGCTCGGATCCATTTGATGCTCCAGAATCGAGAACTTCGCCAGCTGTACCTTTGACCACTGTAACAGAAAATCATTTTCGGTGCTAAGAGATTTCGTTTGTTCGTTCCTTTACTGAAATCTGAGAGAACGACCATTTTGTTTATATATGTCTTTGAAAAGATTCCAATGTTAAAATAACGTTGAATGATTTTTTTTTCGTTGTAGTGACTTTTTTTATAAAGTGATTACTATAATATAAATTATTTGTACATGGAAATGTGGTGATTGAAGCTACTGATTGCTTTTTTTAATAAAGAATTAATGTGTCTAGTAAATTATATTACACATGAATGTATCGAAGAAGTACAACATCCTGCAGATACCATTTGTAGAGATGAAGCTATGTATTTTGTTAATGGAGCTTCATACCTTTCATTGCATTGATTGCAGTTATTCATTTTCCACATGACAATATTAACCACTATAATGACCAGCTAGTAACGCGAGTAACTTTCACCAGCGGCCGAATGTTTTTGTCAAGAACTAACAAACTATGGTTTTTATTAGGTATGCAAAAATATTCAGTAATTTTAGATATCTGAAAAGTACCGATTGACACTTATATGCCATTGTGGCATCATCGATCGTCATACTGTTGAGATACTTTATTTAAGCATTAAATAAATAAAATATTGGTACTAAAAAATATATTGGTACTATAAAATATTGGTGTCTATTAGCATATCAGTATACAGGGTGGAACTAGATATAGGTTGAACATTTGAATTAGTGTTAGTGGATTTCAAACAGACTTGAAAATGTCCTATATACTAGCGCATGCACGTATATCAAATTAAGATAACAACGTTAAATGTAATAAAACTAAACATAGAAGTTTAAATCCGGTTTAAGGATTACGTTGAAGAAGTTTAACGATCGAGCATAAAGTTTTATTGCGGAATATAAACTTTCTTCATTGTCTCCAATGATTGGATCTTTCGCAAATAGTCTTTGCTATCCCTGTCTCAATCAATATAACCACTTTCAACTAAATAAATTATTCCAAATCGAATTATTTACGTGACGTGTCCCCTTTTCATACTCCATTTGAAGGATAAGGGGAAGAAGCAAGGAAAGTCACAAAACAGTTGTATCGAGGTAATCCATTTTTAATACTAGAGTTCACCACTATTTTTAACCATTAGACCATCTTTAACGTTATCTTATGTAGACATTTCAATTGTGTAACACTTTGTGATTCGACAGTTCTGTAGTCCCAGTTGGCACCAATAAAATGCGTTATATACCGTAAAATCATAAAAACTGGACGTCCCTTCTTTTCCTCATACCCTTCAATTTGTATGTTCTTCTACTTAGTTTTATACTTGTTTTTTTCGGCGTCCAAAATTAGTCACAGGTCAAAATATAAATGACAGATATCGAGGGAGGTTTAAAGGCGTGTCATGAACAAATCGGGAAAGAGGGTATGATGGTGGAGTAGCGAGACGATCAAGGAAACAAGACACAAAGAAGAGGCACGATAGAAACGACGGGGAGTAGGTCAACAGTAGAGGAGCAGGGTCAGAAAGCGAAGGTAACTATCTGACCGTGCAGACGGCGGATAGAATTCGATATATCGGAATGGTGGAACGGGTATCAAGTAGGAGGCAATGGGATCGGCTCGATTACATTTTATCCAGACGGTCGAGTCAGATGCACGTATTGTCTGTCGTGACCAGGTAGCGTTTTGGCTCGTCGTCGCTTCGCGTGTATGCTCGATCGTGTTAAAGCGTCAGCGTGCAGGAAAGAAGGGTGTGAGGAATAAACGTAAAGGATTTTGTGAACGTCAGCCGTCGATGTCAAATAGGATCTGATTGAATAGAAAAAGTACAGAAGTTTGGACTATGCTGTTTCTGAGATTAGTGGTTAAGGTACTATTACTGAAACAGTTAATACTGCGTAACAACTAATATCCTGTATTCCTTTTGCTCTGAAATAAAGCGTACCAGTAGAATATGAATAATTTCTTATGATCTTGTTCAACCTGGTGAATTGAGTCACGTGTGACCCAGAGAAATATTAAGTATTTTGACTCGAAGTATTGCAACACGAAATGTTTCAACCTGAAATGATTTAACTCGAATCATTTTGATTCGAAACATTCGAACTCAACACATTTAACTCGAAATATGTATCCAAATTCAAAATGTGTCGACTCGAAATGTTTCAACTTAAAATGTTTCAGCCCGAAATGATTTCATTTGAAATATTTTAAATCGACACATCTGACTCGAAATGTGTATTCAAATTTAAAAATACGTGTTCAAATTTAAAATGTGTCGACTTGAAATATTCAAACTCGAACTATTCCAGCTTTAAATATTTAATCTCAGTCTATCCTGGAAATAATATAAATTGATCGAATAATGAAGAAATAAACAAGGAAAACAAAATTGCTACTCTGCATACCGCGCTTCAGTTTTCAAATTAATCGTGTCAGAGCATTAACGTGCTTCATCAATATTCAAATCCCGTGAATTCTATCTGAAACCGGTTTACGTTAAATTTAGAGATGCGGAAGTGCCGGTTTTTACCTTTTCGTCGCCTGTTAACGACCATCGATATCACCGGGCGACGTTAATTAATATTATTTCCGCGTCACGCGTACCTACACGGCACCGCTGATGCACGTTCGCCTGGGCGTTAATTTCCGAATTAAAGCGCGCAAATACGCGACAGACGAGATTAATTCCAACTTCTAACGGCGACGTTTTCATCGTTCTCGAAGTTAATTCAATTATTACCCCCTGTCTGGCATGGATGCCGCGGGAAACTCGAAGCCGCTACGCGACGCGGGTTCATTCGTAGCGCAGAAACTACTGGTTTCAAGATGGAAGAACAACGGGTCCCGTTGTGTCTTCTGACGTTTCATGCACCGTTGCAGCTAAATTAAAAATTAAGAACATTCAGGAAATCGGACTTTACATCTGAAATATAGAAACTCCGGTCAACTATTTTTTCTTTCCAACAAGTTAATAGATTTTTATCGCAATCAGTCACTGGTCAGTGTTTAAAAAAATAGCTTAAGCAGAAATAGAATACTTTGAACCAAATTTTCACTGTTTTCTAGTAACATTTATTTCTTTTCACATAGGTAACATGCATAATCATGAAGTTAAGAGCATTGTACTGTTTGTCTATACAAGGTGGATGAGGGTGGACCACTTGGAATATCTACGTTATTTCTGAAGATACGAAAAGGTTATATTTACAAGAGTTTTACAGTACCAAGGGGGTTAAAGTATGCCAGTAATAATTTTTTTGGGAATACAAGGTTTAAAGGTCATCCCTACTTTTTTCAATGGCATGCTATATTCTTTTGTTTCTTTGTTTGGACATGTTATAGTACCCTCAGCACTATAAAAGTTTTGTAAATAAAGATTTTCCATATCTGTAAAAATAACTAAGATATTCCAGGTGGTTAAAGTTATTGGTCTGCTCTGTATATGTACTTATTGTCAGTTTGCTATACAAAGATACGTTTTAAACATTTAACAGATCTATCGACTCTGTGAACACGAGAAGTACCAACAGAATTGAAACGTACACAGTAAAAGAGGGTGAGAACAAAAACAGTCAATTAAATTTTCATTTAAAGCGACTGAATTAATACTGTTCGTGGCTGTTTATGCAGTACAAATAGTAAAATACTTTCACCAAGGGGGTGAATTTCCGATAGTATGAACGTAAAACATGGAAACAAAGCACGAATAAATTTGCAAAGTCTTATTTAAAAAGTAACGAAGTTGTCAATATTTATGACGACGAAGTAAATACACAACGTGAACGAATATAAATGAAAGAATAGTAATTAATTCCACTGTGTGATGTCAAATATTTAGAAGTTACCGATGCGTTCAATTTTGTAATATTAATCGTGTAATAGTTTACAAAATGTTTAATTAATGGTAACTCATCCGTTAAAATGGTCCTGTATTTCCCATAAAATTACTAGCCATTTGTAGCTCTACTTTGGAGCAATTTACCGAAAACTATTTCAATGTTGTAATTTGGATACGCTAATTCGCATTCATTAAACTGAATTTCGTTTATTCCGGACTTTTCCGTCCGGCCAATTGAACCGCGGGGCCAGTCGGCACGCGTTGAATGTTCGTCAATTTTAACACTTGCTACCGTAAATCGAATAGACTGTCATCGAGTTGGCAGGCATTAAATTTTTTTTCCGCTTTAAATGCAGGCTTGAACGAACGCGCTCCTCGATATGACTGCACTTTCGAATTGGTATTCGCTACGTTCACCTCGAATGCATTAAAAAGAATATTGGTGAACAATTTTGTCTTTTGTCGAATTCAACGAAGGATGCACGACTTTGCGATTCAATTGGAGGCTTAAGCCTTTGTGGCGTCAGAACAGAATCTTTTATTTAATTATGCTACTTTTATATTCCAAATTATACAAATAATTTGTTCATTGCAAAGCCATTTACTATTTTAAATATTAAGTTTCAATAAACACTGTAGTAAATTCTTGTTTGAAGAAAAATGCCTATATATTTTATAGAATTTTATATAATTTAAATAAATGGAAATATATCAATAATAGCATTTACAAAATTATGAAACCATCCATAACCAACGACAAAACCAATGTCAACACATTTTAAGAATTGTGCCATATTTTAACAGACGTCCAAACATTCCAACGAAGCATAGTTCACATACATTCATCTTTTATGATTTAACCACCGCAATGTCTAAATATTCACGCCGTCACTGTACTTTATCCCAGTCCTTTCTACTTCAGATAGAATGTGCTTCAGATGAAATATCGATGGAACGGTTCGAAACAACAGACCTGTCTCTGTACGGATGAAATTATTCTTCCCAACGGTGAGAAACAGTACCAAAGGGAGAAAGCACGTTGGAACCATCGACAGATAATGGTCCAAGCGCAACGTGACCTCTCTTCGAGTCTTTTGCGACGACATTTCAGAGAACGATCTATCGGAGATCTTGAAGAATTATTAAACGGAATGATATATTAAGGATATCCTGCGTGAAGACCGAGGGGTCGGAACTCTTTACAACTTCGTGGACTTTGGAGCTCCATCGCGCTGGGACTAAATTCTTCAAGGATCGTGAATCCTTTTTGGCTCAGACTGCATTCGACGAATAGGTTGAGGGAGAGAGACTCCTATTCGCCGCGGGAGCCATTTTTCTCCACGCGACTCGATTCGATTTCTCGGGAAATGTTCTAGCGGAATGAAAAAAAAAGAAAACACTGGGAATCGGAGATTCCTGCTAGATCCGGTAAATTGAAACTGGATGGTCGCGGAAGCTGCTTTAGGATAAAGTCCTGCGGGACAACACCGAAGAAAGGATAGAATGTGTTTTGGTGGCGACGAAGACTGGAATTTTGATTATGTGAAATTGTGAAAGGTATTAGAGATTATTAATTAAATGTTCATCTCAGGTTTTACGGAAATAGTCGAGCTAAAGTTGAAATATAATAATAACAGCGTCAAGTGTGCATTTGTTTTATTTTATACTGTATTTTAATATGAACTCAGTTAATAAAAGTTAGTAAATAATAAGTAAGAAATTTGTCATATTTAGAATTTGTAGTATGTGTTCTGGGAACATGTCTTAAACTTTTGTTCATATAGGTACTGTAGTATCTACATGTGTGTTTGTGATCTAAATACTTAAAGATTAGGTCAAATAGTATTGCAATTATAATATTTTATAACTAGAATTTCAACAACTAATATTAAATTTCGTTTGTAAAATTACTTAATCCTTATTTATATGTTCATACCTAGATATACGATTTTCGATATTTTCTTTTCCAAACGTTTTACATTTAAAAATCATAGTTTCCTATTGAATTTTTAACTTTGGAACAACGTACTTTTAAAATAGAAAATAAATAGAGCTTTACGATTATGAATTGTACATACACTGTTTTCAAGAAACGAGTTTCAAGAACTCTATTCGTTAACCCAATGTTTCCGTCTGCAACCGCGATTTTCGCGTTTCCAGTTGATTTGCATATTAAAAATTCAATTTGAATCTGACTCGTGCAGTTTTGTCGCATAAAAGCGTGCGGCCGCGTTGCCGAGGGTAGAATGCTTCGGATGATAAATTATTAGGGAGGGGGCCAAGTGGTAGGGCGAGTCAAAGGAAAAGGGGAATGCAAATTCATGCCGGAAATTCGATTTTCCTCGCTCGGCTGCATGAAAAAACCTGAAAATACTGTCGGCTGAATCAGATAAATAGCCTTTTCTCTCGTCGACCCGTTAAATCTTACGGCTGATTTCCCGGAATTCCCTGCGTTTCCTCGAGGCCGATATTTTTTAATTAAAAACCGGACCTTCCGCGTAATCAAAGCCAATAAGTTTCGCAGTCGTTGACTTGAAAATTATTCCCGTGGAAACGGATAAAAAGAATGCCGCGGGTTCAGGGGAGAATCGTCGCGATAAAGTGTAATTAAGTTTTTAAAAGTTCACGAAGTTACGGCGAAAAGTCGGATATTAAATATGCATTAGCCGAACTTAAGTCGAGTTGCAGTTTTATAAAATGTCGAACAAATTTTGAAGTTGGAGAGAGTCGCGAAAGAAGTCGAGAAACCGAAGTTTCGATTAAGTTTCACGACGCAACTGTGTAAATAAAACGAATAAAATTGTCAGCAAACGACATTGTTCAGAATTTTAAGCATGCATGTATTTGTTTAACATTTTTTTATTGTTGCGTTATTACATGTTGTCTCCGTATTTGTTTGATGTTCTAGCGTTATCCTTTTAGATAAAACTGAATGTTACAGGAAATTATTACGAAACAAATATACCTAGTGCCTCGACTAACCATTCCGTAATGTTAAGAAAAACCAAACTTGAATTGAATTCGTTGCCGTATATGTAGTCACAGACGAGATATATGAATACACCTGTCATCCAATGTTTTTTCGTGGCCAGATTTTGTGGCGTCCTTGGGCCCCATTAACATTAGCCACTACCCAATAACACCGATAATGGAATGTCAAACGTCAATAGAAAATGCTTAAGCTACTATGAAGTAATAAAAATTGCCAAAAATATATAATTTCCACCAAACATCAGATTGTCTTCATACAAATCACCTGTCCCAATATTTATCAACGGTAATATACATAATTCCCTTTTGTCGTAGATGAATCTATAAAACTCCGAATATGAAAAAAAAACCATCTACATCCATTCTCTCAAAACATTTTTCCTCGCAATTTCTCGCTCACTCTGCTCGTCCACGTCAGTTAATCGAGCTGCTATTTCTCCGCCTCTAACGTCCACTCGCCACCCCTGTCCTGACGAGAATTTCGTCGAACTCGACCCTCACGCGAATCATTTTCGCTGTACGCCCACGTCGATGAAAATTTTCGAGCAATCTCGACCTGTCGACGCTGCCAAGTCGCGAGAGTCTTTCACCCTCCACTCCCCTGACCCGCGATAATGGACGCGACAGAGGGATGAGGGGTGGCGGGGGAATGGGTATCTGCCGGGCGGATCGTAACGACCGAACGTAATTAGCTTTTTGAGGGGCGAAAAGCGAGCCGAGGGGGTGGTGGTGGGGTTCCTTTTCACGACGGAAGAAGGAGATGTCACTCGCAGATTATCTCTGTGGTAAATTAACCCCCGCGTGTAGCTGGTATCGTTCATCTTCCGGCGACGTCGCCGTATCGGCGGCTTCTCGAACGGCGGAGCCAACGAAGACGGCGACGGCCTCCGAGATAGGTGTCGTGGACGAGTTTTCGACGGGGTAGTTTCGAGACGAAACTCGCGAAAGTTGAAAGTTGCACGGGTGCCCCGTTTCGACGGGCAAAGAGAATATTCTCCTTGGGGTAAATGGAAGACGACGTTGGACAAGGGGGAATCGTCTTCCGGTGGACACGAGACACTCGAGTTTCTTTTCGGTGGGTAATTTATTTTTATTCTCGTTGACGTGATCGAGTTCGACGAACTTATTCTACAGTATGTTTGGTTATAAGTGTATGCATGCTATTTATTTCTCGAACTATTGAAAATACGAAAACATGTTTCACATGAAAGTCGTTTGGTTTCGTGAAGCAAACTTAAACCCCTTTCCCCTTCAGCGGCCCGAAGGTAGATGATATTTAGGAATTTTTTTAAACAATGCGAAAAAGGTATGATAAGAAAACGTCATGATCATTAGTTATTATACATTCAAGTAAATAAAAAAAAGTTTTATTTGAATATTCATGCAGCGTGGCAAATTGTAGGTGGCGCTAATCGTGTTGATCCAAAATTGCACTGTACAAACAGTGCCCACGATATTTCGATGAGGAGTAGTTCGAGATCAAAATTTCAAAAAGATTATTGAATAATATACAATAATATACCGAATGTATAAGACAATCTGGCATAATATACCATAGAATAAAATCTTTAGTAAATTAAAAGCCAACATAAATTACGTCAAAAGCACCATTATAATTTTAGTAATGGTAAAATAGTAAATCTGTAAGTCGTCATTTTAATGGGTTTGGTAGTTTTAGTGTTAAATTTGTTTTCATGTAAATACAGTTGACAAAATTATTTACTCATTATATTTATGCTAGAGACAGAAATGAAACCAGATATACTCGAATGAAAAACGTTCCTTCTCGTTTATAATAAGAATAATTAAACATTATTTTCCAAGGAAAGCTGATCCATTTGGTTATATTAACTACAACATTTGTTATGCCATCCGTTGTACCTAATAAGACGAGAACATTTAATAATAGTACAAGAATTAAACTAACGAGTATCAAAGCAAGGGAGCATTTATCGAATGACAGTTTTTATCAGAACAGCGGTAATTTTTTAATTGGGTTGCTCGGCAAAGTTATCGATGCACCGTATCAATTTCACGTTTATTGTTGGTACCGGCGTTTCGTATCGATTGTTAATTGATTGCATTTCAAAACGCTCATGCACGCTGCCCGAATTATTTTTTCATCCGTAATGCGTTCACGGCGCAGCGGCGCATGTCATCGCGCATGGTTCCACCGTTTGTATATTTCATAGGAGGGTAAAATATGCAACTAGAAACCGGGGAATTGCCATATCTCCCATTAATCTGTCAGTTTAATTAGTTCTGTGTAAATAGGATAAGTTCAAATCCAGTTAAATGGAATAAATACTATGAAGTATATTAATTTCTCAATATAATATAATTTTAAGTTACTCAGTTATATAGAGATTATTAAACAATTAATTTTTGTAAGGAAACATTGTAATATCAAGTTTTAACTGAACCTTTCGTAGTATTTGTAAATACTATTCAAATCATAATTTCATTATATCTTATGCATAAATGGTGTATGTCTATCTTAACTAATAAGTCAACAGGGGTTGCTAAGTATATCATCTCAATATAAGTTGATATTGATCTATAGCAATATACTCGTAAAAATATATTGTAAGTATAATCATTCTCAATTATGATGTCATCATACAACTAATTATCATACTGACAGGGGAGTATATCGATTGTCAAAAATATTTTCGGTATAATCAGTCTATCCGGATATACATACTGATTTGAGGATATCAACTCTAGATTTACAACTATTTACAATATGACAAGATTGTTTCTAAACCACTAAATATTTTGAAATCATATTTACTGTCTATACCACTAATGCTTTCCAGTGCTCAACTTATTTTTACTGTGTCGCGTATAATACCGGATATCATAAAATCGAAAATTTCATTTATCAATTTATTCCCAGATTAGCTGTTGTTTAACAACAATCCAACAAATACTCCATCACGTGTCTGAAGTTTTCCCTTCGAAAAACAGTTTAATCATTTAAAATTTGCCGCTTTTAAGCGGCTCCGAGTCGAAACAAATCGACAACGCTTGCAAACGTGTGAAAAATCCCCTGATATTTTCACGAGTACACAACGATTTGCGCGGAATGATGGCAAAGGGGGGGGGGAGGGGAAGGGTGTGAAAACAAGGTACGTGCGTGACCGAACCGGAGGCATTAAATTTTCATTAACGGAAATTACGAAGCGGGCCACGCCGCTTGGCCGTTGATAGTTCCAGCAATTATTTTAAGCGGGGTCTGTATAAATCAGCTGGCCGAACGAAATGAACCCTGGATAACGGTCCGAGTCGAATGGTGCCGGGGGCTACATGTCCACGGACCAACGACCATGGTCTCGTAATTAAAAACGAGAAAAAACATATGTATAATGGTTCCCGCTCCGCCCCGCAATTTGTTCAAACTGCGATAAAGTCGTACTCGGTCGTCGATTTGTCAGAAACTATCTCGGTTACCCCAGTACAAATAAAATTATCTGACGTTCGTTCCCTTTTTTTCCTGTACACTGGACATTGGTACTGGGTTTTCCCTATCTGGTGAAAAAGTGCTTGAAAGCTTTAGAAGGTTTTACCTTTGGTACAAATATAGTACAGTAGTGCCCTGTATACATACATATATATAGAAGGTATTCGAAATGTGACAAAATAACTCGTCCCGTAAACCTAGTGTTAATGAGGTTTAGCACAGTGATAGAGCTTGGAATTCTGAAGCTAATGATATTTTGTTTCAGTCGCATATGGCCATTGGTTTATGAAATATGTAATGTTCAGTACCGAGGAGCCTTCGAACACTCATCGGAGATTTACTGTATGTGTTTATACATATACCATACATAATATTTATTGATTTATTATTCTTATCTTTTTACTTTTCAGATATTCAAAGTTATTCAATTTTGTCACACGCATTAGCAACAACCATATTTTGTTAATTCTTGAAGAAAACAGCCAGCCATTGGCGAAAATTATTCGCAAAAACTACACGGTCGTCCTACTGTTATGCGAATGTTTTTTTTTGTTCATACTGTTTAGTGATTCGAATGCAATTACTGAAATTGTATTTTCTGTGAACACAATCTATTGCGTTCCGGCATTTCACAATAGACTATTGTTCGGATAAACGTACCACCGATCGTGGAGTCTGTCGCGTTTTCCTTTAGACGCGTTGCGTTCTCATCACGGGCAGAATTTCATTAAGGGGAGAAAATAGGACGATGCACGAAGAGATCCTCACGATCCAGGATGGCAGCAATATTGTGAAGGGACTGACATAAAACGGTTGCGATACGTATTGAATCCTTTTTCTTTGTCTTTCTGGGAAAAGGGGGAGGGAGGAGGACGCAATCGCTGCAGGCGACACACACTTCGATTATTTTCGGAACGCGCACAGTCCTTTTTTCGCAGCGAGAAAGGGCCCCAATAAATCCGTGTTACAATCGACGATCCGTTATTTAGCCCCTTTATCGAAACCTAGAGCCGATTTTATTCGTTTCGGAAGCAAATTTCCATACTGAACCGTACAATGTGGCGAGATTCTGTTGCATTTATAATTACGGACGTCCAAGTAATCCAGTGGGGAGTGGGGGGCGTGGTGAATGAAACCTATTAAAACGGTGAAATGAGATCGAAGTATTCAGAAACGACGTTCAGATCGATGTTGATGGTGGAATTTAATTGACAGGCTTCGATGAAACAATAGCAGTTGGCAATATTACCTTCAGCGGGATCTCACCTGATATAATTAATGAATAAACAGTCTGGAAGAGCTGTTAAAGGACTTCATATGAACAGTAATTTAGACAATTATTCAGAATATTGAAATGTATAGTGGTGTATTAAAATTATTAATTCTTAATAAATAGTTTTGTGGGTTTATATATTAATCTGAAACACACAAATAAAGCGTACCTTTTCATAGAATTTAATAGAATTTAAATTGTATATTTATGCTAATGAAACCTTAAGGAACAAAAAATAATTTCTGTTTAATTGATACTTTGCTGGATTCCTCTGTAGGGAAGTGAAATTGGATGAATATCTACATTCTACTGATAAAGTATTAATCGGAACTAAAATAGTAAAACAAATATCAAATGAAATTCTCATGTCAAATTATGTGGTGGTGTCTGTATTAAAAATAATTTCCTGTAGGTCAGAATTAATCCAACATTCTTTTTTCTACGAATTTTAACTTTAATGAAAACTCTTTTTGTTGCGTACTATTTTGAGTATTATTTCTTTTGTTCAATTTGAAATACAAAAATAACAAAATAATTCATAATTTGAACTTAGCAATTTCAAATGAATCGATGATATTTTCAGTTTCAAATAGCAGTGTTGAAAATAAATTATTGCAAATAGTTAATTCTTATTTTCATTTCAAATAAAATTTGTCCAGATCTGGTTTACACCCAGTGCACTTCGAACTTGATCATAAAATATTTAATCTGTGCTTAGCTGAAATGTTACCGTCACAGCGGAAGACAATAATTCAATCTTCTAGATATAGATATTTTCATCCATAATTGAAATCATTTTTCCACAAAGAATTCCAATATTTTCGTTACCTAAATCCCAGAGCTATAAAGCAATTTTTACCGAGCGAAAGGAAATAGGAATCACAACGATGAAAAATCACAGTCGTATCATTTCTTAATTAACTCGATTCGTACAATTTTTCCTGAAAATTTCTTCCGTTTTCGAATCCGTTCTTGCTCAGAGAAACTACACGAACGTTCGATTCCTGGCGATCCGTCACGGTTAACGCTGGTCGTCGCGGCGCCACACTCGATTTACGAGGATTACAGACCGCTTATTGCCGCGCGCGCCCCCCTCTACGGGGGTGCAAACGAGCGTGGCCAATCCTACGTGCCATCGTCGTATTAACGCTTTTCCGTGCTCGTGTCGTCGCTTCGGCGATGAACGACATTGAAACCAAGACCTCTCGAAACTGTCCCTTCCCGGCCCGTACAATCGATCAGCTCCATTGAATTTTCTTTCTGCATTTTGTAGTCGGTAATTTTATACGTTAAACGCGTTAAATAACGGATTATCGAATTGTGGATCAATTTTGATTCGATCTTTGAAAGAGAGTTTGTAATTAGAATTGAGAAATATGAAAACATAAAAATAGGACTAGTACGTATTTGGTATCTTTATTTATTTAAAGAACCTTTATTTAACATTTCAGAGAAAATTGACGACAGTGCGATATCCCATTTATTTTTACCAAATGAAAATAGTAGTGTATTTGAATAATATGTGACTATGATTAAAATACATAGTGGATAGTACTTTATTTGATTATTTAGTTGTCCTGTCTTATACTTAAAACATGTCGTTTTATTTTGCAATTGAAATATATGATTTTCCAATTCAAGAATGGAGGACTTACGAGTTGCAGTAGATGTAATGGAATAAATTACTCACCGTTTTCTTCAGACGAGATATCGGTGACATATTCAGGCCAGCAATAATTGCCATCAGTGAATTGAAGTTGCCGATATTGAAACATTCACGAGCTGTTTCAATCCAGTATTCAACCACGCGAACACGTTGCTTCTTTTTTGCGTGCTGTAGAATAGAAAATATCATCTTTCAATTTAGTCAATCCTTTTCAGTACCAAAATAATTGCGTGTGAAATAGAGTACCAAATATTAGTTTTTTTCGATCAAATTTGACACTATCTAGCACAACATTCTATAATGTTTTAATTATTCACGTAACGTTTGACTATTTCAATTAATATTATGGGACAAAGTATAATGTATGAATTTAATAATATTTTGAGAACAATATTAAATACTTTGTTTGCTTCTATATAGATTTCATGTTATTGTTTACCTTGCACACTTCAGTTGCTACAAAATAGCTCAGTCTATTAAACCATTGGACGTAAGATTCGAGGTTGCGTGTTTTCTTCATGTCCTTAAAGGATGTTTCCAGATGAGGAGATTCCTATGTAGATAAAAATAAAACATTATAGTTAACGATATAGTTAAACTAATTATTGACGAAGCGAAGAAACGAATTCTTTAATGCTGGCGGAGAGTGATTCAACATGTTGACAGAGTTACAGAATTCGTTGGCCAACCTCAAAGCACGGTCGAAACAACCAAGTTGGCCATACTGAGTACAGTGAGTTTTGATATAAAATAGGTTATGATGACGAGAGTTTCGAGATGGTACATGAATATTTAATAGTTCTATAAACTCCGATCAATTCACGTAAATGTACGCAAATATTCATGTTGATACTGGTATGAAATTGATTCAGAAGTTTCTGTGATAAAGAATATCAATGCGAGTGGTTGACGACCCAAGCGAAATTTCATATTTCCCGGCATTTCCTCCGACTATTTTACTTTTACTGAAAAAAAATTTGAAACATTTAACTTAACGAACATTGTATACTATACTAGAGACTTCGATAAGTATCCCAGAATTTTCTCACATTTTTTGAAAGTTTAAACGAATACAAAATTTAGGCTTCGACAAAAACGATCCGGTTCACCGATGGAGCCTTAAACATCAAAGTCTGAGGTTCCGGTCAAATGGACCCGAACATTGCACGAGGGATAAGTGGACGTCATAAATCCAGAAAATCCAGATCATCCTAACGACGACGATCAGGAGTATAGCGTAGGACACGTACCTTCGCGAAAGCTTGGACGAATTCTTCGGGACCGATGTAGGAGAGCCTCTCGAGTTCCACGTGGGTTAGTTGCTGCGCTAGAACGGTGGCGGAGGGACACAGCTCGGTGATGTCCACCTGAAAAACGACGTGACAGTTCCATTCGGTTAAAGTGTCGAAGAAAGCGTCCCCGAGAAATCGTGGGAAACGGGTGGAGGGTGACGGAAAAGGGGTGAGACGACGACACGGGTAGGGCAGAACGCGATGAATGGGGAGAACGAGGGCGTCAACGAGAACTCGATTCATGGCGAACGCGGGAAAGACAGAAAGCGGAAACGGCCGAACGTGCGGGGACGTCGCGACGCCTCTCTTCTTTTCCTTTCCAATTTCACGTCCTCGTGCTCCGTCGAGCAAATTCGAGCTGGTTCTTATCTGCGCCAACCACAGTTCCGAAGTGGTTCCGGGGGAACCGTCGTCGTCGTAGTCGTCGTCGTCGTCGCGACGCTCTCGGACAGGACCCCGATAAGGATCTGGCGACCGGCGTTATGTACGGTGTCGTTTCGTTCCGCGGATTCGACCCGATGCTAAGCACACCGTGCGTCCTTGTAATATCGCGTGCACACGATAAAAGTCGTCCCCAACTGCCTCATGGAGGACCATCGGATATTATTACGTATGATTTTTATTTTGGGCACAACTTGGCGGTATGAATACGCTATCTTCAGGTGGCTTTCACGAATTTAGAAATTTAGTTGAATATTTAACAGAACATTCTTGATAGCGTTAACTTTAGATTGCTAGCAAAAGATCGGAAGGTCAACGGTAAAATTATTGAAGAGACGTTTTAAAAATTTCTTTTTAACAGGAGCTTTATGGAACTGTAGTTAATACTGAGAAGTTAATCACTTCTTATTTAGTTATAACTAAAGACATTTTCATAAAAAACTTTGTGGTTATAGATTTTTTACAGAGAGTATCAAATAAAACTAAAAATTATGATCAAAATATCTGATTATACTGACTATGATCATTAACATAGTCATGTACATCAATTATCATGACAAGATAATTGAGTATGATGCTTACACTGAGTATGCCGAGTGTATAATTATATCGATATAGATCAATATCAACTCATACTGATCTGTTATAGTCAACACCTCTCGTGGAATCATTATTAATTAGGAGACGTATTAGTGAGCCTAGGATTACAGCATTTATTGTACATGATAGAATTTTAGATCTATCTGCCTATGATCTGAACGATAATTTATTAAAAATGGGCTTACACCATTATTGCACCAAACGGCTTAATTATTCCAGTATGTCCGATAGACGTTGCACGCAATGTGTCTTATTCGTCATACGACGAGATTATCGCGCACATTTCCTTATTGCCAGGATGATCGGTGATGAACAGTGTGATCGTTCGCTCGTTAAACTCGAGACGGAAAGACTGAGGAGAGAGGACTTCGATGAGAGCACAATGGATCTCGACTATCCCCATCGCAGGCGACGTTCTGCGCGCAGCCGTACGAAAGCCACGGCAATTATTTATGCCCATCGTCGCCATTGTAGCCCCGGCCCGGTGTGAATGAAAGGAATAAGTCCGGCAGACATTTCAATTTGAATCGAACGCCCGGGCCATTCATACCCGCCTCCTCGTTGGACGGAACGACCCCCGGAAAATTTATATTCTCTCGCTCAACTTGTCCCACGAAATAACAGGGTGGAAAACGCGTCGCTGCAAACACTGACCCATATCGCTGCCGGCTGCCGGCACGAAAAAGCGACGGGATTCCAGGTATTCCATCGTCATCTATCTCGCCTATTATTCATACTTTTATTGGCGTCTGTTCTTTGTTTCGCGTATTTTTTTGTCCCGTCGAAATTCCCACTCCTGCCCCGTTGCGACACCCTCTTTTCCCGATCGATACGTCGGAAAAGTTATTATACCGAGGTTTTCAGAAATGGCTTCCTGATGAACGTTTTATGTGTCTGTTAGGTATTTTATCTTTTGTTTTTTTTTAACGGATGACAGAATTAACGACGATTGAGGATATACATATTCTATTGGAGTGGTAAAAACGATAACAGGAAGTACGTTTTAATAAATTAATTAATTTAATCAGTTACATTTTGTAGAAAAGGGCGCACAATATTTAAGACAATGCATTGTCATAAATTTCAGAATTTTAGTATTATTCTTACGGGATGTCATGTAACTGGGTGTGGGATATATAGAATAAATTTCTTCATTTATGACTTTATTTTTAAGAAAATCGATTTTGAAGATCTGCTGGTTACGCATGCAATTTAAGTGGGACTTGGCTAACGTTACACGCGTTACAGTTGAATTTTCTAACTAGATTTTCTCAGAAACTAATTCTCGAATGAAGAAATGTTAATGTATATTTAGGACTTATTGTTTCATGTAGAATTACTCTCTACCTGGTTGTGACACCAACTCTAACTTAACAATTTTATTAATTTGTTATGTTGAAGCTGTATTGCATTAATAGAGGTGCAAATCGGAATAATTTTGAATTTTTTAGTCAATTGTAATAAAATCTTGAATAAAACATGGAACTTAAAATAAAGAAATTTGTCAAAATTTTATTTAATTTAGTAAGGAAAATAAGAAAACTGATAGTTTAATTGCATTAAGGTGAACTAATAGTTGCAATATTGTTACGATTAATTTAGGGTGTGGTTCGCTTATGTTAATTACTATTAAGTTTAATTATTTTACTCGACACGCGGACGGAATGTAATTATTCCTCTGCAAAAGTTTCGACAATTTTTTTTCTACCTACGCGTTAAGGAATTATCAACAGTTAAAAATGGCAATTAGCGCGGTCAGATTACGTAGAGATAATTGCTCGAGTTGCCATAATTAGCCGGCTGTTATTCACGTTTCAACGAAATATATGGAAATTGCCGGAAATTGCGGTTCACGGTAACAATCAAGCAATCGCTAGATTGCTGAAAATTCTCTAACTACCTCCTTTCTTAATTTCACCGTCATCGAACGAAGTTATTAAACTGCCTTAATTAACAGAAAATGAGCCAGAAAAAGTTTTTGTTAATAATGATATAAAATTTCACAGGATATAAATTTTGTTTTTCAAGTTTATTAAATTGAAGTAATTGGAGTATACTGTACTTATAGAATTCCACATCAGTGATTAATATATCAGGTTTAATTTATATTTCGACAAATTCATTCTGAACGTAATTAATTTAAATATCTCATTAACCAATTTCAGCAATTATTCAGCCATTGAATCGGTAAAAATTTTACAGTCAGTGAAGTTAAATTTAGACATTACTGAAAGAATTTTGCCTATCGTTTAGTGACGCAGTTTAAAATGAAAAAAGTATAGAATATTAAACTACTTTCCTTCAAAAAAATTTATAGAATGTAATGTTTGGGATGTAATATAGAATTTCGGAATACCGCAAAAAGGGCTGAGGAATCTTTTTAGAATAATCCCGTTGTAAGGATAAAGAACGTCAAAGACATGATAAGAATGTACAATATGTATAACAAAACGGGTTACCGATGCATCAGCTGGCAAAGGGCTACTTTGTGAAGCGTTATACTTTTCCTCTCTTTAAGCGTTTGCATTCCATTCATGAGGCATGTCATGCTTTCAAGATGTCGTTCTTCACTTATGTGGACATGCGGCGTTAGTTTGATGCTGATAAGAGACAAGTCCAATAAGCGTTTACTTATATATGTTATAATATAGCATCCATATAGCATTATTAATTTGCTACAATAATTTAATAGGAATCACAACTTGGTGAGGTCAATGGTATGAAATATGTAATAACTAGACTGCGGATTTTATGTATTTATCGCATAACGAAGTATGTGAAATGCAATTGAAAATAAAACTTGCATCGGGTTGAGTGCCCATCAACGTAAATTAATTCAGTTTTTAATACAACAGGGCAACAGTCAGAAAGACACTGCAGTGATTGTCAGTCATTAAGACAAATGACGGCCCAAAAAAAATATTGACAAAATTAATAAAAAATGATTCGTATCACATTTCATAGGTTCATTTCCTCTTAATACATATTTGTAAAGAACCCATATTGTAAGGGGGGTGCCTAATACTTTTGGCCAAGGCTGTAGTTTCTTCCTGAGAATTGTCTTCGGTCACGTTCTTTTACTAATTCGCATTTTCTTCAGCATTTAATTAGCAACAATAAAGAAGTCTGTCCTGGAATATCAAGCGATTGAAATGCTCCGTTCCGTCCGACCGGAACTTCTCCATTGTCCACGAAATCAAAGGAACCACGCCGAGGCGTAACCCGCGAGAATTAGACTTGACGACTGCATTTAAATATCGCCTTTCATCGGACGTTTCTATAAAACGTCATATCATTTCCTTGACGCGATAAAAGTAAGAACCGTCAGTGGAGGTGGGGGGAGGCTCGAATAAGATCAGCGAGCCGCGTGATTCGGTTACGAGCGAATGACGTTTCCGCGACCTCCGTTTCTTCGAATTAGATCGTCGATCGACTTATCAACGAACGGAGGGGTGGAGGAACCCCCCCCTCCCCCCGGGCCGATATGACGTGAACGGAAAGATTTCGACGAGGACCGTCTGCGACAGCATTGATTCGAACTACTCGGAGCAAAGAGAGCGCGACAGGAAGCGTTTCATTTACGTGCAAATTCACGTAATATGAAGTGGGATCCAACATTTAATGGACGTTTATCAGATTCACGAAGGTCGAAGGAGTAACTATTGCGAGAAATTTAGGTGTTCAAGTTATCGTTTTATTAAAGAATTTGCTTTCACATCGTAGAATTTTGATGGGTGGGTCTCTAGTAATTTCTCAGAGAATTTGGTGAGAAATACTGATTATTCATTGGTATATAATATTTCAGATTACAAACACAACTGTGTAGCAGAAATAGAACATATCGTATACGTCCGCAGAACAATATTTGCTTCGTTAAAACGACATCAAGTAATAATAATTGCCTAGGATGCGATTATGCAAAATTGATAGTGACGCGTTTTAATAATTTAAAAGCAAGGATTAAATTCGATTCCCCGTTAATTGAATACAATAGCATGTAACAGAGTTAATATGGATTTTAACGCGTATTATCGTTATCAATTAAAATCCCGTTATCAGCCGAAACAATGTTAACGTGGCACATTTAAATACGGCCGATAGCGAGAGCGGAGGTTGTGTGGTCGAGCGCCTCTCTGTTCTTCCTCCTCCTGCGCCCTCTCTTCCCTCCCAGCGCCATTACGTGAAAAAAAAGAAAACGTAATTAAAAGGTTTCCCTGTACGCGAAATGCGCAAGGGCGGTTTTCCAAGAGCTTCACCGGTTTCGAGTTATCAATACGCGTATCCTGCGGAAAATTGCCGCTGTAGCAAACCACATAGAATAATTTTTTACTCGTGACATCGCAAACAGATCTGTGCAAAAATCCGTTGGTTATGTAATGGAGTATGTTGAATTTTTTAAAAGTACTTTGTAATGTTTTGTAATACAATTGTACATATGTGGGAAGATCTTATCGATTGAGTCGTTTATTTTGAAAGTGGTGCAAGTCCCATTTCGAGGATAACGTTCGGGTTGTAAATAAATCTAAGTAAATTGCAGACGAACAGGCAAGGGGAATTGAACTTACATCTTTTGCAAAATAAACGGTTCAATTGTACTTGAATTTCCTAAACGAAATTTTAATAGACAAGTATGGTATAAAAGTATTAAAAAACAATAGGTTCTAATTCAAATACAGCATTTTTTAAGTATCCTATATGTATTAGATGTGCGCTTGAGTAATTTAAATGAAATTTAAGGGTAATAAAAGAAAAATTAAAGCGTTTAATTGATCAAAATATAAAAGGACAAAACAACGATGAAGAATGCGAAAAGCTTACAAACTATTGATATTCGTGTAAGATATAATTTTTATTCAATTTAAGAAACAAGTTAATCTTTTAATAAATCAATTCAGTTTTATGTGAATTCCAAAGTAAAAATTTGTATTTTAATTAGAATATTAATTAAAACGTGACACCAGGAAATATATTTCAAATATAGAAGAAATTTCATTTATTGAAAATTAAAAAATAAATTAATAATAAACAGCTTTTCAAATGGAACTTTCGTTCAGATTTTCATTTTCTGCGTCGAAATTTCCAGAAAAAAGTTTGTTCAAGGTAGGTTATAGGTTTTCATTCCTTTTTTTTAAAGACGAAGCCGTGGTGAAATTAGCTTCTCTAGCGAGCAGCTGCTTAAACGTAATAAACGATCTCGGTTGAGTGGTTAAGTGTACACTCAGAATTTTCTTTCCACGAAGGAAAAAGATTAAGGATGTGTTATTGACCTGCCAGGTTTTTCGTGTTCCCAGAGAACATGGAAGAAGTCGATCTATTCAAGGTGTGTAATATACACGTTAGGAACTCGAGTTAACGAATTTTTAACATGCACAGCTTGAAACATGAAGAATAGAAAATTATAGATGTTAATCAGGAACTTCAGGAGTTATTCAATATCCCTCTATATTTAGTAAATAATTAAGCACAATCTAAATGTACTTAAGGAAGCATTTTATATTTTGTACGAAGCATATTAAAATAATTACATGATTATATCAAGTATTCATTTCCTAGGAAATCTGAAACCTAAACCCTTGTGGTAATATTTATCCTTCTTTAATACCTACCACTATTTCTAAAGAAGAAAATGATCGAAACACGTTTTGGTTTTGGATTATGTTACCAATTAATCTATATACATCTAATATAATACGATTCAATCGCTTGGAATGGAAAGTCAGATCAAATACGTCCAGACTTGAAAATATTAATCGAATGTTAAGAAAACGAGATAAAATATTTGAATAGAGCATTAAAATATTTAAGTTATTCTGCAAGACGTTTCACTGAGCAATGTTAACACTTATCTGAAACGATAAAAAAAATCTGTCGTTGATAAAACGGTCCTCGCAATGACACTACGCCAATCACGCAGTATCGAACGGTAGATCGAAACGTTAATAACACCGCGGTCTCTCGAATACGATAAAGCATTCCGTGGACGAGCGGTTCCTGGCCACGCTTAGAACTTTTCTGACGTCGGTGGCGAGTACGGGGCGTGGAGGGGGTGGGAAGAGGGAGCGACGACAGCGACGTAGGCGGGGAGGAAAAGAGATTAAGGGCGTATTATTGGTCTTGCGAGTTACGTCTCGCTTCTTGAAAAAGTTCAAGCGAAGCTGTCGTTGCGGCACGTAGCAGGGAACGAGTTCAAAAAGCGCGGCGAACTTCCACTTTAATAAGCCGGAGCTTCCCTAAGAGCCCCGAACTACCCCGGTTTCCTTATCTGCCATTCTTTTTTTCTCCCCCTCCTCTCCCAACCCCGTACATTTTTATTGCCTTCCCTGGAGCCGCCGACTTCCTGCACTTTCGATGCAATTCCGTCGTAAATCTTGGCCACAGACGCACAAGTCCCGCCACGCAAATACGATCCTCTGAAAGGATACCGTGGGACATTTTTCTTTACTCTGCGATGATTTCTCGCGTTGCTTGTGCCACCACCGCTACCAGAGTATTATACTGAATGAGGGAGATACACTCTTGACTTAAACGTGACGTAAAATATACCACGTAATCAGTAGACTGTGGATGTTTATGCAAATATAGACGTTTTCGGATTAATCGACAGAAACTAGAACCAAGTAGAAGTTTCTTTAACCCTATAATTCATTCTATAACATCAAGTCAAACTTGTGTTGACGATTTCAAAATCGATTCAACGAAGAAGAATATTATTCGGATTTTTCTTTCAGTCGAAGTGAAATGCCACGTTGCTGGCATTAATATTTAACTTTTACAGTAATAATACAGTCGCGATAAGTACAGTATTCCTTTCGTTTCTGGATAACTATCGACAACCATGTAATCCTGGAGTCTGCAGTCGTCAAGAAAATCATAGGGAATTTTTTAATTTACTTCAAGAACTAAGGATTTAGGAGAAAATCTTACCACCGTGTGCTATAGAGAAGATTTTTCTACGTGTTGAACAGTGAAATTGCTATAGTGATCAGGTTAACTCGTTTAATTAATTAATTAATTTCTGTCAGAGATAGAAGACTGGCCTGTCAGCCGAACTTGTTAACAGAAATTTAGAAAAAAATATACATATTGTTAAAGAAGGAAATAAAATAAAAATTGTGTGTATATATTTGGTTATCTGATATACTCTCTTGCGATTCGCGTTAAATTATAGAGGATTTATAAAATTCTTAAATACATTTCCTTTAATCAATAATATGAAAAGTGTTGGGAAGTTTTAAACTCGTTTCGGTACAATTATTAATAATTTCCATCGATACTATTTATTCTAGAAACTGAAATTTAGTAGAAGAATCTATCCTACCTACAAAAGAGGAATCGTTATTTAATATTTATCGTGGACCATGTATTACATGTACTCTGTACTTCAAAAAGATTGAAGATATCGGGTGAAATTCACAATGTAAATGAATATCATTGGTGTAATTTTTCAGACGAATTGAAGGATATTCCTCGTTCATGAATTAAGAATTTAATATTTATTCAATACTTCACGGTTTTAATATCTTCTGCGTGAAAGGAATACTTCACGGAAGATCCCCAATAAGTGCATACGGCGCGCCCAGTTCTTATCATCGCCGACGGAGAAAATTGCGTTTATATTAACTTTTTCCATGAATACAGAACAAACGAACGGCAAAGAACTGTATTATATTAATCGTAACAAATTTCCATTGAATCAAACAACCAGGTTACGGGATGGTTACATACGAAATGAATATTAAAAATTGTCTTTTATAGAAGCTGTCTATTCAACAATTTCCGGAAACTTCTGATAGGCAATGTATCCATTTTAACCAGGCTTAGATGAGAAAGTTATTTATTATGCCACAGGAAATTTATCTCCCTTTGATCATAAAGAACGCCGCTATTATTCATTCGTTCCGGATGAAATATCAGTTTAATGCTACGTCATCGGGATGATGAAAGATCTTTCAGGATCAAAATAAACCATTCCTTTCTTGCCACTGACAGTCAATAAGCTTGAGATAAAGGGTTGAAAAAAATCTACGTTTTATTATGCATTGAGGGAAACTCAATTAAATTTCTATTAATACTAAAATTAATTAAAAATACTGATTTTGGTTTTTATTGAATCGTACGATGCGTTACATAGGACAACATTAATAAATACGTGGGACGTTTCTGGACCTCACTCATTAATTCGCGCAACACCGTCTACGTCTGGTGGGATCTTCGAAAATGCAGATGATTAGTGAACCGCCGAATACGCCAGTTTCCGTTCGATCCGAACGAAACACGGCTATTTCTTCAGTCGCACGATCATTGGCGGTAGCTTGTAGCGAGATCCACACACGCAATTCCGTCCTAATTAGCCACGCCCGTTGCACCGGCATATTTAACTAACTAATGCAGTTGCAAATTAGCTATTAGTAGGTGTTACACGCGGCGGCGGATAGGCGTGCGGTAATCAAATTAAACCGAATAGTTACTGTCTCCTGCGCCAGGAAACTACGTAACCCCGTTAACCTAACTGCACAAAGTGCACGCGTCCGAATCCGCGAGTCCGTGTGTTGCACTGGACCCTCTCGTCCTGCGTCCATTCGAAACAACGTGTATAAACAGGACCCGTGTGCGAATCCGACGCAAATGTTATCGGTGCCCACTGGCCTAGGTTTGGGGTAAAATATTGAAACGTCTGTTAGGAAAGAGACATGCCCAGGAAATCGGGATCGAGGCGGAATTGCTTAACTATCCGGAGAACGTTGAACTGGCTTTCCGATGTGAATTGTTGGAATCAAGAATCTATTAACAGTACTTTTAATTTCTAATAAGTGGGCTAGGAAATTTGGCGATTTTATGGTGTACCAGTAAGAAATTCATTTTGATGTAATAATTTATTGTGTAGCGTAAGTTGGGGTAAGTTTGACTCAGCCATGGTAACTTTGACCCTGGGCAGAAAATAATAATTTTCGATTTTGCAGCTCTTCAAATTGTTAAATTAAGTTCATTTTTATGTGTAAAGGTATTTCGTGGAAAACTACCTGCACAAATGTTGCAAAATTGATATTGATGATTTGCTGACTTTGGGACGTAGTTACCCCCGACTGACTCGAAGTTACCCCAATTTGCGGTACCATAGATATATCCGTGAAATTTATGGTGTATCAATAAGCAATCCATCCTTAACAAATAAGAAATATTGTTAAGGTAGCGAAAATATATATTTGTGTTGATACATCATAGACTTGTAATAAAATAAATAGATTATGTGAATAATTTTGAACAGTAGTATTCGAAGCCCTGAAATTTTCGTTTGAGATTGTTCGAAGCATTCTACTTCTCCGTTTCTGTAAACATTACCATAGATTGGACTTTGTACCAGAGAACGGCTTATGCAAACATTTACTCATACGTATGCAAATGGTGGAAAGTGCGTTCGTATCGATACAAGTACAGAGGACACGTGTGGGCCATTTAAGCGGGAACAAGAGCCTGATTTCACAAGGCTCGAATTGGTGCAGGAAATTAACAGAACCGGGTGGACACCGTAGAATATTATCGGTTCATTATACCGCAACTTCTGCAAAGTCTGGCGCAGTTACAGTAAGTCGAGTGATCCCTATGTAACTTGGTAAATATTATCAAACCACTGAATCCTACGCACAAAGAATTAAAAATATTTATGAGTTGAAAGATTAGTATTTAAAAATACATAGATTTAACGTAACGTGTACTTTTGCCAGATCGTTTCATCTTCTAGACATTGCAAAATGTTTTATTTGTATTTGAATTCATTATAAAGAATAACTTTTTAACTGCTTATGCTTTTTGTTTTACGTTTTCTGAATGAAGAAAGAAATACAGAATGAGTACTATAGTTATTTACTGTTTAAGTGGCCATGTCATAATAAAGACATAAACGGCATCGTACTTACAGTAATAATTTATGTCAGTCAATTCGGCCCTGGGAATTTTAACGAGTAAGCAGGTTTAATGTCGTGTACTAGCTAAACGAAAATGTCAAAAGCCAAGTTTCTCACCCAAATTTGTAAGTGGTTAAAACTTGAAACAAAATCCCCTCCGGAATTTCGCCATTTATGGTTTTCGTTATATTATCATGTTATATAGAATCACGCCCTAAATTTAATCCCAATTATTCCCAAACACCCTTTATAACCATTATCACGTATAAGCACGGTAACTTCAAAATGATATGACGTTATATACGACACGAACTATACCTAAGGTTACCTTGTTAAACCAAAATAATTTATTACTCATTAATATATGTAATGAGTAGACTGTGGATTTTATGCATTTATTGTACTTGTAAGTCTGTAAAACACAATGTAGCAAAAATTTTCGTGAAGATCACTATCAACGTTACTCTACTTTGGATTGAAAGAAGATTAATAAAGGAGACAAATCTTTGACATAATTTCAGTTCCGTAAATTGAATGCAAAAACTTTCCTGAAGGTTAATATGTTATATTATGGACTTAACAAAAAAACGTTTAATGAAGGAAACAAACCTTTGACACAATTTTATTTCAGTAAATTGATCTATAAAAATCTGAACTTCTATTCACAGTCTAGTAACAAGAGAAGTGACTATTAGACTCGACGGTAAGAATACGTATTTGCAAGAACTTTTACGAACCTGCGTAAGTTGTTCTGTCGCTGCCTCGGTCGCCAGCCTGGCCAGACCTTCCTCGTACCTCTCCAGAGCCGTTAGTCTGAGCAGCAAGTTTTGCAGCAACGCTGAAACTTCCTGCCTGGCCGCAGCGTCGACCGCAGCGACCTTCTGCGTGATGGACCTGACGTGGCCCATCACCCTCTCGTCCCGGAAGTCGTACGGGAATGTTTCTGTCCATTCAGCTAGCAGCTGCACCAGTCGCGGAACGAAACGTTGTAGACGTTCCTGAAACAGGCCACACGATTTCCCGTCGTCTTCCTTCTTTCCCTGGTTAACTGTGGCTTCAGGCATGTATGTTGCTTCTGAACTGGCGGTACAATCCGAAAGCATGTGATTCTACATGAAAAAATAAGTCGAAAATGTAGAATAACCTTTTTTTTTCGTACGACGCTTCGAGACAATTTAATTTGAAAATCTGCTGGATACACGTTAGAGGCAGCCAAATGTTTCCGGCCAAACTATAATTTCGACATATCGTTTTAAAGATATGTAATACGAGTAAACTCCAGAACCATCGCGAGGATGCACTGCTTCTATGGATTTGGTGATAATAAAAATAATCTGTTTCCCTGGTTCTAACAAATATAGGTCTGACAAAAGATATGATAAAGGTTTGGTGTCATTATAGTTTGGCCGGAAGCTTTTTGCAGCCACTGTACGTGTTAGATGAACTTTGGAAGTTGATTCTCGTGGAAAGGAAGCATGGTACAATTGTTTCGCGGGGCTACACTTTGAAGCAAATAGAATAACATCTGCTTATTACCTACGTAATAAATAAAATTTATTAAATTTAAGTAGATTCTTAAGTAATGCGAAATTTCTATGGGTAACTACAATCACCTTTACGATACAAGAAGCGCTCAGCGCTGGGTGACTATAAGTCACCTTTAGTACACAGCAAGCGCTCAACGTTGAGTGACTATACTCACCCTTAGCAACGAAATAAACCAAAATAACAAAGTTCGTGCTAATTGCTACGAGTCCCCGTACTCCCGAGCATAAAAGACTGTCACATATTATCCAGCCGTGTACTAAAAACAGGGTCACCAACATTATTCCAATTCCAGTAGAAAACAAAAGTACGTATCTACACTCAAACGGAAGACGGAACACGCAGCAATCAGCGTCGATGTATCAAACGCCGCGACAGCTGTCCTTTCCCGAATCCACTCGAAAAAGGAAAAAAAAAAATCAAACAACAGAAAAACAACAAAAAGGAAGTGCAAAGTGACAAAAGTCGAAATTGAAAAAAAAAAAGTTCTACAGGGACGATATGAGGAGGGTGGGGGTGAAGGGTTGCCCGGCTGGAAATTCATTTGCGAGCGAGACTTTTCTGGCCTGGATACGCGTGCTCGTTATTACAACGTGGAACGAGGAGAGCTGAGCGTGTGCCGGGATGATTCTCCGTAGAGGTGAAGGGAGGAGAAAGGAGGGAAGGGGGTGAATGCAAAAGGGGGTCGAGCCCGCGAGACGATGAAACGATAATGCACGCGGTGGCCGTAAAGTGCACGCCCGGAAGGCTCTCCGTTGGGGCGCTTTTGTGGGACGCGGGGGATTCGTGGCCTCACCTTGCCACCCTCTCCATTCAGGTTTTGCTGATGCTCGCAGAGGGCGCAGACCTCGCCCAGGAGCTCGTGCGGCTTGATGAAGAGCCGGGCGCTCAGCAAAAAGGCGAAGAGGTACGCCCGATCGGGATAATATTCCTCGGTGGGCACCATGTGCTGCACCAGGGCTTCCAGGGAGCCCGAGACTAGGTTCCCGTCCCGGTACACCAGAGCCTGGAACGAAACACAGAATTGGTTAATTGATCCGAGGGATCGCTTTAAGGGA